>NC_058340.1:52699089-53002119 GCF_905475395.1 Chrysoperla carnea | reverse complement strand
AAATTCCTCTGAATTACTTTTATATGACAATAAAACCTCGAGGCGCTATACATTATTATCAAGTGATAACAGCAAGTGCCTGAAACGTTTCTTTATGGTCACATTTAGTTGACTTAAGGAAAAAATTTATTTTCTACTTTTTAGTTGATTAAAAGTTGCTTTCTATTTCTTTTGTTGAATAAAAACTTGTTTTTAAATAATGGTTATTTAAATTTGTTAAAGATTAGAAGTTAAGCAATTTTTCCAACGCTTCCACTTGTTATTATAAACTCATTACGATGATTCGTATTGTATTTTCGAAAACCATGGAGCTATTAGAATTATGTATTGTTGCCACTACCAAAATTGTCTGTAAAATTAGAAATCTTTAAAGAAACAGAAAAAGGTCAAACACGCCGTTTACAGAAAAAAGACAATATGGTAGCTACGATATAAGTTGACATAATAATGCACTTGGAAAATGAAGTTTCCAATTTTCTTATCCATTAGCTAACACCTCCTGCTAATATTAAATGTTTTGGCAGTTTGTCTTGATGATCATAAAACTCAAGTATAAAAGTGGAAACATAGTCCAAATTTTTTAAACACTTAAATAATATTTACTTTTGAAAGAGAAATTCCAATATTCAATTTATACATTAAAAATCCATCCTTTTACAGATAAAAAATGAACTACACTTTTCATGAATGATTTTACTTTGAAATGAATACCGTTAATTATAACACCCAATTCAGAAATACTTTCAGAATAAGTTTCCTTAAACGTAGAATCTCATTATACAAAACAATATTGCAATAATATAATTAATACAAAAATTCTATTTCATATAAAATGGAATAATAAAATCTGATGCAATATGAAATATGAAATATCAAATAATTTTCAATCTAAAAATTGTCTGTCCAATCCAATTAAACCAACTAGATACAATTTCTTTGTTAGTATGGCGCCAAATAATTGCTACCTTATGAGATAGTAGCAATATAAGCACGAAAAAAAAGGCAATTTTATTATTTAAAGACCGAAGATATGTTCATTATTGTAAATAAATAGTTAATTGTCATATATTCTAGAAATAATAAAATTAAAAAGATTTTTAAATGAAACTATAATTAAAATATGTACTAATACACACTTCTTATCAAAATTAGAAGATATATCATAAAAAATTTGCACGAAATATATTTGATGGATACTGCAATTTATAGTGATTGATTAATTAATTTCTCTTTACATTAATTAACCAATCAATTAATAAACATATGGAATTTAAGGAAAGTAAAATAAACAATTTCACACAATCCTTCATAAAAACAATCTACCCAGACAACAATTGAAAACAAAATTTTGACAAAACAATTGGTTAATTATTATACGTATTTACTAATATCTTAAATGCTAAGTTATTATTATTAGAAATATTATTGATAAAAAATAAACTCACCACACATTGTTATTAGAAATTTCAAAACAAAATCAAGGAGATAATTTACAAACACACACCTTTCACAAATGATTTTACTTACAATTATTTGCTACTATATATATATGTAATAAAAAGTCGAATCCCGGTGGTGGAATTTTTGACATTTATTAAAACATGTTTTTGAACTATCAACGTGTCATATTCAACACCATCTATTAGTATATTGTGTAACTTGTTGTATGTGTTCATCAAATGTGTATCGGATTTAATTACTGACTATATGACGTACTGTCATCTATATGAAATTTAACGAAACCTAAAATACGCGGTACTTATAATTTATAAAATATTAAGCAACAATCACCACTCAAAAGAGAGGAGAAATGAAGAGGCGAAGGCTTCTTCCAAAAAATAAAATTGAATATAATAAACTCGGAATCAGACGATACCTCAGAAGCTTGTAGTCCAATCGTACATTCAACAAGATTTTTGATTTTTTTTTTTATTATTTTCATTCAGAATTTTAGGCGATATCTCAAAACTCTCTTTAAGTTTCGTCAAATTCCAAAAAAAAAAATTATTTTCGATAATAATATATCGATACTCATTCCTTAGTGATCACTGAGTACTGACTAGTGTTCTTTGGCTGAAATTCAATGACAACCTCGAAGGCGTTACAAAAAACAAACGGTCCAGGGCCTTGTGTTGGCATGCACCGGCACTGGTTAAGAATATTGTTCATTAATCATGTTTATATCCACAAAATTAATAGTTTTGTGTGGTTTTTTGCCATGGAACTGTAAATGAACTACAATTTTTGGAAAAGAAAATACCTATCCTTGTTGTTACATTTAAGAGTAAGAAGCGTTTATTTATATGAAATCGTTTTTAAATATAAAACAACTGAATACAAACAATTAACTGAGTTAATTGTTGAAATACCATGTATAGACACTGTTGATTACGGAATAGTTTTTTTTTTTACGCCATGTAAGTAAAGAGAGATAGGCAGCAATATATACATATCACACACATGACCGATATTTACATATAATTCGTAGTATACAATGTTCGAACCTAATTTGCTCCCTCACGGGTAAACAGTGATGTTTTCGAAAAAATGCTTCAAACAAGTTTATTTTTTTATAAAGAACATTTCTTACATTTAAACTTATGTTCTATCTCTAACACTTTACAAGATGGGCCCAAGATCCAATTGACCTATGTTGCTCATTTACGAATTCGACCTCATTTTTATGTGCAGAACACGCTGTAAAAATTTCAACTTGATATTTTTTTTCGTTTTTGAGTTATCGTGATGACAGACAGACAGCCAGACGAACAACCGGAAATGGACTAATTGGTGATTTTATGAACACCTATACCAAAATTTTGTTGGTAGCATTAATATTTTTAAGCGTTACAAACTTGGGACTAAACTTAGTATACCTTAATATATTTCATATACATGGTATAAAATGTATAAACCCAATTGATCACCTGTATATAAACAAGAAATACTCATTGTCGGTGACATAATTTCCGATTTGTAAACACAATAATATTGGTGTATCGTGTATATTGATTACTTTTTTTTTTAAAGAGTGTAGCCGTTTGTTTGTTTTTATAAAAGAAGGATAAATAAAATTATAAATTTTATGACCATTAGTAAAATAAACGAACTCATTACAAGACCATTTTATAAATGATGTTTAAACAACATGTTATGTTATGATATATTATTAACGAATTTTATTATTATGTAATTACAATCGTAGGCAGCGGAAGAATGTACAAAGTAAATGAATTTATTTAAGGACGTTCCTCGCTAAAGTGATGAAATTATTTAAGACTTCTGTTTAAAATTTTCATAATGGATTCTGTTAGAACTTGAGAAAATTAGACGAAAATTGTGAGTAAAGATTTATAGGAAATCACTTTTAAAAGAAATAACACATATTATTTCATCACTTTAACTGTATTTTATTTCCGATTGTTATAATTTTCTTTAAAGGAAAATATTGGCCATGTTTTAAATTAATGAGTTGCAGTGCTCGTTTTCATCAAATTTAATTAAGTTACCGTTAAAAATTATACGGAAATTAGTTTTCGCTGAAACTCGAAACAGAGCAATGAGACTTATCCTATTAAAATTAGTCCTGATGATAATATATCGATAAATCCAACTATATGACGATGAGTTTAGTTTGCTTTCATCACTTTCTCGTAACTTGCCTTTATATTCGTCAACAATCTTGTTAGAGAATGTTAGAGAGCCTTATAATATATGAATTTTGTTGTAATAATAATAACACCTCAATACTATTAAAAATACGTAGCAAGTTGTATGTAATATATATGTAATATATGATATAATGTAATACATATATGATTTATATGCGCTCCCACCATTTAATGAAATTTAATTTTTAGATTGCGGAACTCTCCAAAATGTTTGGATCCACTTGAACACACAAAAAAATGTCATCAAAATCGGTCCATCTGTGACTTAGGAGAAGTTCAGTGACTAAAATCTACATTCAACATACCTACACAAAATATATATAATAGATATAACAAACATACCCACTTTTTGTTGTATATAGGTCAGTACATGTAGAGATCATCTTAAAACTTTTCGATGTTATCTAATATCGTACATTGTTTATTAAATTTATTGTATTGGCTTGATTTTGATATTACTATAACATGATAACGATTTGTTTTTCCATCCAAAATCCAAGAGTTCTTCGTAAATATTAGACTAATACAAAACTGGTCAAATATAAGTTTTAGAAAATTTATATTTTCCTAATATCTACCGCCAAATAAGATGAGAAGCTTGAACTCTTATTTAATAATTTGTCCACACACATATAAATAGAAAAAATTCTAAGTACAAAGTTGCTTTGGTGTTTTAGATTTTAATTTATACCTAATTTAAGAAAAATTTAGAATTTTTTCGATAATGTAATTTTACAAATATAGACAAAAAGTATTTTATACAATATTATTATCGTTAGTCAAAAATAAATCATGAAATTTGAAAAAAGTTAAAATTTATGTTAAAATATACTTAAATATTCAGATTTCGAGTCATAAAAGCACATTTATCTTTTAAAAAATTAAAAATCGTAATTTTTAAACTGTATATCACGTGACCTAAAACGCGAGTAAGCCCTGCTGTGATGTCATAGCGGTATGAGTCATAGACCATCAGTTAGTTCAGTGTAGACAGCTGAGTATAATATATACATAGATAATATGTATTTATATTTATTATAATCAGATGTCTATGAATATATGTGTCAAACTTATTTAGTTATTTCGTATAGTGATACTAAAATAATTATCACTAATTGATTTAGACTTAATCCAACTTCATAAAAAAAATCAAGCTTTTTATCCAAAATTGCCCTGGCGCTCGTACATCCTTAACTGAGTACGACTTATATTAAACTATCAAAATTACACGAACAGTCCCGAAAATTTTCAAAGTTAATATTTTTTTGCTTACACTTTTAACCTCGTGATGCGAGAAATTCTCACAATATACTTGACAAAAATTGTAAATAGGTGAAAAAATCTGAAAAATTCATAATTCGAACACATATACCGTTTGAAAAATAAAAATAATTTATGTTTTAAATCGAGCGTGAACCAAATGCTCATAACGCGAATGCTGTCGGGCTAAGGTAGTATGATGGTGGTCTTTAACGAGAGACTGATCTTGCTAAACCTTTGAGGAAGTCAAGATACACAATTTATTATAATCAATATTTTAAACTTATAAATTCATTGTTAGAAATTCGAACTCAATACGAAACTTCTATATACATAACATACTTTTTATATGTAGGTCAGTACATGTAGTGATTATCTTAAAACTTCTAGGTAGGTATACATATAATAATACCTAATATCGAATGTTGTTACATTTATTGTATTATCTTTAGCTTCATTTTGATACTGTAATATGAAAGTGACTCTCACACAAGAGATAATATAAATATGGTAGAGGTACCAAATACAACAATATTTTTTTGGATTAAAATAAACACAATTGTGTACTCATCTGAATTATTCATATGAATTTTGTACGTTTTTACTGAGGTAAATAATTCATATTAAGGTATGGAATAAAATTCAAGAGAAGAGACGTAACTTTTTCTACATTACATATTATGATTGTAGTATTGTATCAGTAATTTATTACTTTAGTTTCTCTACCAACGCATAAAAAATGTATGGTATAAACGCCACACAACCTCTATATACAGGCTAAAAGTTTACTTCAGATGTTTTAAACTACATTTAAAATAATGGAATCGAGCCATCAGTTTTCAAAACGGAGTTGGTAAACTATCGCTTTCTTTCACCTATCATAGGCGTAGAAGTACATAGCGCTGAGTTGAATCTATCTTATGCATTCTACATATGTTTCAAGTAATATGTATCTTTAAAAATTGTAGTTCTCTAAAGAAGTTCTATGCTAAACCCTAGCATCGTAAACCTATAAGAACAAAGGTTGAAATAGAGACTACCAACCGAGACTGTGGAAGCGGACTGATATAGTTTGATGATTAATCTTACTCGGCTATTCACAGAATGTTGTTTGTAATATCGTCAATCATCAGAATCATACTTATGTTTAGGATACAGCAAATTTACGGGATTCAATTGAAGCAAACACATCGATAACATTTACAAAAGACAAATCACGAAAAACGACAATTTCAGTGCGCAGAACCATGAGGCTGGTAAGACTGGTAATCAGCAAAGTTTTTCTGATTTTGCTTTCAACTGGAAGAAAAGCTTCAACTTGCAATTTATTTTTTGGTGACCGCTGGATTTAATTTATGACGTGGCTGGTGAATGCCCCAAAGTGGTGTGGTCCTAAGACCATTGGCTTCACTGGTATCATTATTAAAGCGGTTCTACACTCTAAACAAGAAAAAAGAAAAAAAGTGGAATATTATCGTGTTTCATTTGGATTACGTGAGATGAGAAATTTGGGTCATGATCACACATAATGAGTTATGATTACGGTTCTATTTTTGTGGGTGCTAGAGAGTGGGTTGCAGTTAATATATGGACGTATTATTTAAAGATGTAGGAAATAAATCTTGAGCTCTAATCCATTTTCCAGAAGATTTCTCAAATTTTAGATTTTATGGCTACAAGACAAGTCAGTTGTGGATATTGATTTTTATTTATTAATTTTAATCGAAAATAATTCGTTCTTTTTAACAATCGAATCAAAAAGCCGATTTTTATTGAATCCAAGCGTATTGTTAATTCCTTAACTATTTTTTACAAAAGCTGATACCAAATGTATCAGGCTTAAAACATACCGAAGGATACTAGCTACAAATAAAACAAGTGAAAACAAATAATTGACTGAGTTAATTGTTGAAATACCAAGCATAGACAGTGTTGATTACTCTATCACGTTACACATACATACATGCCACACAACCGTAGCTGATATCTCCATATAATACATACTATACAATTCACGCCTAATTTTCGCCTCACGGGTAAACAGTGATGTTTACGAAAAAATGTTTCAAACAAAAGTTGTTTATTTTTTAATAAGGAAGATTTTTTGCATTTAAACTTTTGTTCTATCTCTAACGGTTTACAAGATGGGTCCTACGGACCCATAGGTCAAGACCCAATTGACCTATGTTGCTCATTTACGAACTTGACCTCTCTTTTTACGTCCTGAGTACGCTGTAAAAATTTAAGCTCGATATCTTTTTTCGTTCTTGAGTTATCGTGTTGGCAGGCAGACGGACAGACGGACAGACAACCGAAAATGAACTAATTAGATGATTTTATAAACACCTATACCAAAATTTTGTTCATTGCATTAATATTTTTAAGCGTTACAAACTTGGGACTAAACTTAGTATACCTTGCATATTACATATATGCATGGTATAAAAATTTT
Source organism: Chrysoperla carnea (assembly GCF_905475395.1). NCBI lineage: Eukaryota > Metazoa > Arthropoda > Insecta > Neuroptera > Chrysopidae > Chrysoperla > Chrysoperla carnea. The sequence continues at coordinate 52,994,736 of NC_058340.1, read as the reverse complement.
CATAAAATAGAGCATTTAGTGACCTAGTGTCTAATCACTTCAGGCTTATTCTTACTCTACGGAATTTAAACCTTATAGATGATTTTGCACCACCTTGTAAATTGTAAATTACATAGAGTTCTTATTATTGCCCGTATATAGACGTAAAAATACATAGAAAGTAATATTCTGTATATAGAGGTAAAAAACCGTATACTTTTAATATAAAAGCATACTGCGCAAGTTCACTGGAGATTATCAATTTAACCCCTCCCAAACCCACATAAACAGCAATACCAGTGTAGTGTATACTTGGCTGTATGTATACCACAAAGATTATGGAACATTTTTGAAGTGACTAGCGAGGTACCGTGAGAGAGAGGATCTTTATTTTAGTGTTATAATAATAATCTTGATTTGAAGTTGTATATGTTTTTAAGTCGTGTTATTTATATAAAAAGTGAAATAAAAATTAAAAAAATTAATAATTTTGATTGAAAAACCAGATATTATTGTTATGTGTGTTTAGTGATATATTGTGATAATTAATATTGATTGTGTTTTTTCTGTTGATTAATCAAATAATATTAATAATCATGACATTGAAATAGATTTATTATGCAATTGAAAATATTGTATCTTCTTCGAAAGTGAAACAGTTCAAATAAATTCAGCACATTACAATAATAATGGCATTGGGTAATGGAAATGGTGCAACATCAGCGGTAAATGGTGATATCAAAAATACTACAGTGAATGAAAAGACTTTGATTAATAATACAGGAACTACCGCGGAAGTTGAACAAGCTTATAAAACTTCAAGACAGGTAAACACGCGCTTTTCCCAAATAAATTTATAGCTTTAAAAATATAAAATAATAAAATATATATTGATTACATTTTTGATGTCAACTTTTTAATGTGTATGTTTCGATTATAAAAAAGAGATGTATTTTGTAATGTTGTATTTGTGTGGTTTGTGATTGTATCATTTTACACAATATTAACGCCACTTGGTTGTATCCGCAAATAACAGTTACATTTATATCCCATTACATGATAATGATATTAATTTGTATTAAGTACTTTTTAAGGGATCTCTATATAATGCATGTTAATTAATTTTTATAGTTTCTGAGGATTGTTTTTCTGATGAAAATGTAAAAGTTAGTTTATTTAATCTTAAAATTTATAATTTTTACTTGTGTGTGTATTTTTTTTGAATGATTCTTGTATTTTTTAAAAACTAAAATTCTTAAAATGTTGGTTTATAGTCTAGGATAATACCGGCATGAGGGTGGTTGATGGCGCCCTGTGCGTGATAGCGCCCTGTGCGTTAGTTTGATAAAAAATTCACCAAAAATAAGATGCGAAAAAATGACTCATTTTTTATGCATCTTTTTTATTGTTTTAATTTCAATCTAAATAAATGGATATAAAAAGAAAGTTAAGTTAGTTTTGAACCCAATAAGAAAAACTGTCAGAAGCCTCCGATTATTATAAAGAAGCCGGACTATCCTAACCCGTCGAAAAGGTATCTTATATTGAATTCAAGTGGAAATAGACAGTTTTTCCAAGAGACCTAAAATCTTTCATAAATCTAAAGGGGGCAAATAAAAAAAATAAAAAATCCGACTGCGTTAATTTATATCTGAAAAGAAAGAAACAAGTCCAGTTATAGTTTACATAGCGACTTTAACAGTCCGGGAGGGCCCATTAAAATCTAAACCGGCTCAAAATTTCCCATAATGGATCTCGACTGTTAAAGTTGCTATGTAAACTATTGGGCTTGTTTCTTTCTTGTCTGATTTTATTTAACGCAGTCGGTTTTTTTAATTCTTAATTATTTATTTTATAATATTGAATTATTTATAGTAACTGTGTAATAAGCAGAGACACTTTTATTAGTAATGCACTAAAAAACATAAAATAATTATAAATGGCTAATTGTAAACGCGTGAAGTGTTTTTTGGTTACGTACATTTCTTTGAGAAGAATATAAAACCTTTTCAATAAAATGCAATTATTTGTTCTTTTTATGGCGTTTGGCCGTACTGATTCAGGAAATCTTCCTGTTCCCAGAACTCCAGTTAGCATCTGGAGTATATTGAAGTTATGTGGCATTTACATTAATTTTATATCATGTATATGACATATATACAAGGTATATTAAATTTAGTCCCAAGTTTCTAACTCTAGAAAATATTGATGCTACGAACAAAATTTTGCTATAGGTGTTCATAAAACCCCCTAATTAATCCATTTCCGGTTGTCTGCCCGTCTGTCTGTTCGTAAGCACGATAGCTCAAAAACGAAAAAAGATATCAAGCTGAAATTAAAGCGCACTCAGGACGTAAAAAGTGAGGTCGAGTTCGTATATGAGCAACATAAATCAATTGGGTCTTGAGTCCATAGATCTTGTAAACCGTTAGAGATAGAACAAAAGTTTAAATGTAAAAAATGTCCCTTATAAAAAAATAAGCATTTTTTGATTGAAACATTTTTTTTTGTAAACATCACTGTTTACCTGCGAGGACGCAAATTAGGTGCAAAGTTTTTAATATGTATTATATTGGAATATCAGTTATGTATGTGTGACATGTATGTATGTATAATGTTACAGTGTAATCAACACTGTTTATACATGGTATTTCAACAATTAACTCAGTCAATTGTTTGTTTTCGCTTATTTTTTTATATACATACTAACTATGATTTTTCTATTCTAATATGTATTTATGTTAAATATATCTTTCATTAACTGGTGCATCATGCAAGTTAGTATCGTGAGAATGCATGCTAATAATACTTATACAGTTCATTAATTACTCCAGATGTATTTACATTAATTGAAAGTGTTTTAAGAAGTTTCGTGACTTTAGTATATTAATTTTAATTTTTTTGAAAAAATTACTTACTATATTGTTCTTTTGACAAAAAAAAAAACAAGGGAATTTTACATTTCAACGACTATTTTTATTTTAATCATATACAAACATACGTTATTGTTATTTATACTTATTTAACTATAAATAAATACTCTGTAAATACTTACTTCTTATCAGTTCGATTACACGACTTAAATAATATAACTATTTTGTAATTACTATATGTAATTAATCGCTGGTGTTCGTTTCATTTTAACTTTTCATGCATCAGAAAATTATTATACCCTGTATATATGAAATATATATTAAGGTATACTAATTTTAGTGCCAAGTTTATATCGCTTAAGAATATTGATGATATAAACAAAATTTTGCTATAGATGTTCATAAAATCACCTAATAAGTTCATTTTCGTTTCTTTCTGTTCGTCTGTCCGTCCGTGAACACGATAACTCAAAAACGAAAAGAGATATCAAGTTGAAATTTTTATATCGTTAAGAACCATCTTGGAAACCGTTAGAGATAAAACAAAAAATGAAATGCAAAAAATGCCCACCCCCCCCCCCACTAAAAAAAACAACTTTTGTTCGAAACATTTTTTTGTGATAGAGTAATTTAGGACAAAACTTTGATGTCTATTTTCTCTTAAACTATAAAAGATAGGGAGTTGAAATTTTTTTTATTAATTATAAACTTTCATACAGAAGCTATTCTGCAAGCTATTTTGGTTTTTCTATTCAAATTTTTGGTATCAGCCATGACTTTTGTATGAAAATTTTTAATTAATAAAACCTTAAACTATTCTACACAACAATGCCTATACTTTATTGGTTACATTCAATAGTGCCCATAACTCCTTAACTATTGGGTTTTGGACAAAAGTCCAAAAGACACTTTCGACTTAAAATTGTCCAGAGAATACACTCCTAAGCTATGACCATCGAGTCACGAGACACCCTGTATATGAAGGCATTGATTGCAGTGTGTTTCACAGTTAATTTTGTTTTAAATTGTTTAAGAATACAATGCTAAATTTGGTTATGCAAATCATATTGTTAATGATGTTTGGTTAAAAGATACTCTTTTATTTCCTTTGAAATATGGACAGGGAAAAGAAAAGAAATGGTCAAAACAATTTAATGTAATGTCATATTAAACACGGTGTAAAAATTAACGTTAGAACATGACTTCTTTTATATTCACATAACGGTTTTTATTTTGTATTATCTATGAATTATATATGAAATGAACGAATAGTGCATATATCTATGCATATAAATACATTACGTTTTTGTAATCAGAGGTGTATACTGGGTGATTCAAAAATACTTTGGCAAACTTTAGGAATTAATTCCTTACATTAAGAAAAAATTATGACCTAAACAGAATTATGGCCTAACAATTTTTTTTGATATATAGGGAAAAAAGTTTTAAAACAAATATATGATGAGAAAAGTCAATAGTGATGATGAGAAAAGTCAAAAGTTCATTCAATACTTTCTATTTTCGACGTATTCAATCGTACAGTTTCGCCCTGCGAATGGAATCTAAATTTTATATAAAGTTTAGAATTGTTCAAATATTTTTTAAAAATTATTGTACAACAAATATGTTGAGACCACTCGAAAGTTTGTTCATTTTTCTTGAAAATAAACTATAAAAAGTTCCCGTAAAATAATTATCGGATTGACATTTGTCTCATGTCATCCGAAAACTGAAACTGTCTCCTTTTATCTTTTAAGCCTTTGCATGTTGTTTTTTTAAGTAAATTTTGTCAGTCTCAATTTTGTTTTTACAGTCAAAAACCATATTCTAGGGGTTTTTAGGTGTCCATATTTTAGGAATTTCATCTTGTCGCCATTTTGTTAAAAAAGGTGATATCTAAAATCTCATGATTTTTCTCAGTTATATCCCCAAAAGCTATGCAAAATTGTAGGTTTCTGTGCCTCTTTTTTTTTTCTTAATAATTTCAGCCATATAGACAATCAACTATTATTCTATGATTGTATATAGTCTCAGCTGCCAATTTCATATTTATATACATGATTTTAAATCCAGAAGTGTCAATTTTGTCGAAAGCGAATATACCTTGGTCGAAAAAACTCTGACGGGAGTTTTTATAGCTCATTTTCAAGCAAAATAAACAATCTTTCGAGTGATCTTTAAATTTTATGTAAAATAAATTTTTAAATATACTTCTCATAACTTAATAATTTTAGGCACAACATTTCACACCCTTTTAACCTTCTGTACAAAGTCGCAGTGGGTTGTGTTTTTAAAATTTTTCTTTAATACTTTGCTTTGAATGAGTATATTATTAAACTAATATTTACAGCCAAATATGGTTAAAAAAATGAACACCGGTTTTTTAAAGAAATGAAATTTCTATAACGATATTCAAACCTGTTGATTATCCGTGTGTTTAATAAAGACAAATAATAGGTTTAGGGCCAAGTGTAGTATTTGAAAATTCTTTCAGAAAGACGGGCGAAATTTGAAAGGCAGCGATGACAAAGAAGCGGCTTTCAAACAAGAAGATTTATAGTATTAAGTACTGTAAACAAAACAATAATTGACTTCGGCTTCGGCAAGCCTCGAGCACTGTCGGCATCGTGCGAAGTACGAGAATGTTTTTAAATCACATAATTTTGGTATTATCTAGCTTTGTTTCACGCTCCGGACGTTCTTGCTTCTATCCCATAAAAGTTGTAAAAGCACTCGCCCTGCTTTTATTTACAAACAAAGTAAGTCTTAACAGTTTAACAAAGACCTTAAATTGGCCCGCCATTTCGTTAATATTTAATTGCTAGATAATCAGATGTAATAAATATTTTCTGTTTCTTCTAAACTTATTAAAATCTTATAGTTCAGCGCTTGAGTGCACTGAAGGTATATCCGACCACTGTTAGTCACGACCTTTAACAACTGACTCTCAAATTTCCAGTCGTTCTGAAAAGATTGTAAAATACTATACCTGACTCTAGAAAAATAATATATTACATTCAGTTAAAGCTTATTATAGAAACCACAACCCATGATGAATTTTGTTTCATATTTAATCGATCAACCCGTAAAAAATTGAACAATGTATATGACAGTTCAATCAATACCAAATTCAATTTTTTTGGAGTTCATTATCGATTTTTAATACTTGATTTATGTTAAAATGCTTCAAGCTAAGCTGTCTATATATCTTCAAATTTACAACAAAAAATACAATAATGAATACGAAGGCGTACTAAACTGCTTGACAAGAACCAAATGTAGATAATTTGTTTTTATCCGTTCAATTGGAACCTACACAGAATACATCAGGATCAAAAGAATACTTTAGAAAATAATGATTGCTTGATTACTTGATTACTTTAGCAGTATAAAGTTAGCACTTACAAATACAATTTTATTACCCCGTATTCGTTGTGTGCGTAGTCATGGTAGGGACAATAAAATCGATGCCAGCGCTTCCAGAGAAAAATTTTGGCGATAAAGGAGGCTGTTATGACTAATTTGCAGTTCTTTACATGTTAATTTTATAGAAAATGTCTAATTAAAATTATTGAAAAACACTAATTAATTAAACTTAATGCATTAAAAAATGTGAAAATAAGAAATCAAATTGCACAAATATTATTTTTCAAATGTAAATTATCATATTTATTTATTAAAATTTGTGAGACAATAATATTAAATTTTCAATGTTAGCCATAAATGCAATTCACACAATTATATATGCACCCATACAATTCTATAATTGAAGAAGTGTATCGTTACCATGGAAACTACTCCATAACTGATAATCGATAGATTAACACTTTATATTAGAAAGTTGTTCTTGATTAAAAAAGTAACATTTTTTGTTCGAAACATTTTTTCGTACCCCATACAGTTTGTGCAAAAACGGACTGAAAATTTGTACCTAAAATTGTTATTTCGTGCAATTGTTTCTGCGAAATCTAGACGCGTAACCAATACCGTCCGCGGTATGCGGAACGGAACGGAAAATTTTTATATCATACTCAGGACGAACAAAAGTGAGGTTGAGTTCGTTAATGAGCAACATAGGTCAATTGGGTCTTGAAACATTTTTTCGTAAACATCATTGTTTTCCCGTGAGGTAGTAAATTAGGACAAACATTTGGTGTCTATTTTCTCCAAAACTATAAAAGATTTAAAAAAAATGCAAATACCAATATTCACATTAAACTTGGATCCAAAACTTTAATAGAGTATTATCGTTAGTCAAAAATAACTCATGAAATTTGAAAAAAGTTAAAATTTATGTAAAAATTTACTTAAATATTCTGATTTCGAGTCATAAAAGCACTTTTTTCTTTTAAAATATTTAAATTAAAAATCGTAATTTTTAAACTGTATATCACGTGACCTAAAACGCGGGAAAACCCTGCTGTGATGTCATAGCGGTATGAGTCATAGACTATTAGTTAGTTCAATGTAGACAGCTGGGTATAATATATACATAGATAATAAGTATTTATATTTATTATAATCAGATGTCTATGAATATATCTGTCCAACTTATTTGTGTTATTTGGTATAGTAATACCCATATTACGTCGTCAAATTGGATGCCCGCGTTTTTGACAGTTTAAAAAGGTTTAAAATTTAATTTAAGTTTTTGGCAAGAAAGCGTGTGTATTTTTCCGAAATAAAGTTTTGGTGGCTTTTTATTAGCAAAATCAACATTTTCAAGTACTTTTTCAAAAATAGTGGAATACCCTATTGTTTGAATTTATAAATAAGATACCTTCAAAGCAACTTCTAAAATTTCAATTGTTTGAATTTATAAATAATGTAGTATATAATATACCGTCAAAAGTGACTTAATATGAAATATATGTATTTTTGAATTGATAAATGTAACCTTGAGAAATAAAGTAGATTATGGTTGTATAATTAAGCCAAAAGTCAAGGAGATTAATAATACTTTTTAATAATAAAAAACAAAACCTATGTACAAGTAAAGTGGATTATATTATTATATATATATGATTGTGTTTGATGTATTTTTAATATTTTTATTAAAAATAATATAGTTTATATTTGTAATTATGACTCATCCATATCCATCTTATATCGGTTCGGTTTGGTTCAACTTTATGAATATATTTTATACTTGTAATAAAACCGGTGTTTGTCTTACATATTACATTATTTATTTGTAAAATATATTATTTTTATTATGTTCAATTCATAATAATATTTATTATGAATGTTAAATGAAAACTGGTTGTTTTAACATTCATTTTGTATTTTAAAAATCATACAAGATGGATTTTTAGACTAGAATTAATTTGTGGCTAGAATAAAACTCACACATCAAAACAGTGTTAAGAACGTTCCCAAAAAATCACGTTTTCTTAGGATCATCTTTCTAAAGCACTTGAAGTAATTCTGCACCTCCTGCCAATTGAACTCTTTGGAGAGAAATGCGAAGCAGGTGCAGCTCTCAGGCTAAATCTGGTCTCACCCTGGGCTGAGGCTCATTATGGTCATGCACGGATATTATGAAGATACTTACTTCCAAGATCCGTTGACTACGTTTTACCTTCTCCTAACTTCGGGAACAGGTTCTCAGGAAAGATTCCCTCCAGACAGGATTGAGATGAGGACCTGGTTAAACCAAAGGACGTCGTATTTTACTCTGACGGATATAAGTTAGAGAAGAGGGGGGGTTGTGAGATCTTCTCTGAAAATCTCGATCTGCGTCTATCACTTCGGCTGCCTGATCACTGTAGCGTGTATCAAGCGTGTTATGTAACAAGCCTAAGATTAATTTGGAAAACTAATAATCAATTATTAAAAGTATAGCCAAGCAAAAAATAATTGAAACAAAAGTTTCAGAGTTTGTTTGGGAACATAATGTTCTGATATCAGATTGGACCTAGTTCTCCATGTTTCTTTAATAGCTAACTTAGATCTTAAACGGTAAGAGATAGGATAACAATTTAAATTTTTTAAATTTTTCGCCATTGTCCATGATTTCGATCAACAATTATCGATAAACTTTAAGCGTATTTTCTTTCGATTAAATGCAATAATGACATATTTTGAAATTGCATTTCTTCCGATTTCTAATTTAAAGTGTTATTCTATTTCTTACCGTTTAAGATCTAAATTGGCTATTAAAGAAACCCGCAGAACTAGATCCAACCTAATGTCAGAACATGATGTCCCTCATCAAACCCTACAAGTTATTTTGGGATTGGCTAATTACAAAACGAGATATCTAGGTGTGTAGATTAAAATGGACCACCCTGTATGTGTCCACATGCTAAACCTAAGTTGTTAATTCTTCGTAAGGCGTAATTGCGATTTAGCTTGTGAACTCTTACAACAAACACTCATGTAGTTATAAACGCACTTTAACAAAACGCTCCCTTGAACGTTCCTTAATACTATGTCAACAAGACAATCTTTAAATACTCGTTTAGTTTTCACATGAAGACGCATGTCCTACGCTCTTAAAATGCATATTAGGATGTGATCATCTTAAAATATAAACGTCTATTATCCGAACCGGGGGCTATTTCATCGCGATCCATGCGATTATATTTTCATTTTGTGTATTAAAAGACAAAACAAACCTCAAGTAACAATATTTAATTGAAATACATACACATTTTTATTTTCTAGATTCATACACTGTAAATAGTTAATAATGATTCGCCTATCTATCCCCACACATAACTAAACACGCTCAACGCTTGAACATTGAACGCTAGATCTACTTCGTATTCGTATCGTAGAGTTGTTGCTTTAGTTTCATAAAAAGATGCCTTATTATAAAAAGTTATAGTACTATAGTACAGTACGAGATAGGTACTAAATATATATAAAAAAGTACATGACCTGTATATAAAATGTGTTGTGAACCGATGCGATGCATCCGCCATACACATTCGTTTAGTTTAGTTCCTTTGGTTTATTCGTTTGTTGTGTGTTGTTTGTTTGTTTGTTTGTTTGTTTGTTGTTGCTTGCTGACAAGTGCAAACAAACATGGTTGATGTAATTTTTTTTATATCTTTTTATAAAATATATAGTCCGTTGTATGCCATCAAAAAATGTACCGACTTGATACACTTATTCCAAAAACCATACTATTTATAGAACTGTTGCATTGGATGTGTTTTTACCAGCCAGGCTTTCCAATTGTATACCGAACTTCGGCAAAAGTATAGATTTCCCTAGTTAGTCCCAAATTTGGCAAGCCGAACTTCGATAAACCTCCGCTTACCGTTACTTTATACCAGTTAGGCTTTCCAACTGTATGCTGAAGTTCGGCAATGGTATAGATTTCTCTAGTTACATCTAAATTTTGGCAAGCCGAACTGCCAGCCTGCGGCAATGCCACAGAATTTCGGAATCACTACCAAGTTTGAAATTTCTTCGGCATGCCAAAGTTCGTTTTGCTTTCTGTGGATCTAATAAGAGGAAAACTAGGCTTGTGTAAGTTAGGCAAATTGCGTAAGTCAAACTTGCCCATTAGTGACTTTTTGGCTTTCCTCACCACATTTCTAGCCGGGAAGTTGGATGATGGATGTGTCTATCGTTAAAAACTGTTGGTCAGTAATTTCCACTCGACGTGTCTACATGAATGGACTTCGTGAGCTCCCCCAACAGCAACCGCTATAGCTTTGGAGGCCAAATTTTAGAGATATGAGAACATTGAACTTCTGAAACGTTTTGGCAGACTCCATTCAAAAGGATCGGACAAAAAAATTCAGCTTATTGTGCAAAATATTGCAGATTATACAGACCGACCTAATTTTCAAAAAAAAATTTATCAATTTCATTACATTAATCTGCCGTGATGCATGAAACAAAATAAAATTTAAATAAAAACATTCATTAGTAAACAAATTATTTATTATTATTACCTTTTTATTTCGCTGCTGGGCTTATAACCCACTCTTTTTTTTTCTTTAAATGACTTAAGCCAATAACGCTGCGATCAAAATTTATGTATTTTTTTAACTATTTTTTTCTTGAAAAATGAGATTTTGGCTAAATAAATACTGAAAAACACATCCACTACTATATTTCTATTGATAAATGTTCATCTTACTCTCCTGCATGGTTTTAACATGGCCCCAGAATTGTATCAAGTTGCTACATTTTTTGATAGCATGTGACTGACTAATAAATCTGAAATAATGAAGTATGATGTTTCACCTGAGTTGCTACAAAACTTGTGTGCGTATTCTATTACAGATGATTAATTGTAGTCGTAGCCGTTGAATAAAATAGTTAAATAATTCGGGTTAAACGTAGCTAATATTGTTAATGTGAAAATTTCTTTTGCTTTCTTATCAATTGAGGAATCAATTAAAATCAATTATTACTTGATTTGTTTTGATGGAAATCATAAATCTATCTAAATAGCTTAAAAAGTTGCACAAGGGCTTGTAATCCTGATTAGTCCCATCAAGTTAGTTGAAATTTACTGAAGTGTTTGGTGCAGTGATATTACCTATTCCAATTTTAAGCCTTTTACTTGTAGAATAAAAATTTCATATGCGTAGAAAAGAAAGTGCGATTTCGGAATAATCAACGATTTTTTACGTTTTTCCACAATGTTTTGCAATTTACTCGAAAACTATGCATTTTAGAAAAAAAATTGTGCAGTACAAAGTTATCGGGCGTAAAATCCGATCGATTTGTATATATAAACTTTTTCTTATATTTCATATTTTTTGAAAAACTATATCAATGTACAAGCCTTTTTCGTAGAATTGGATTGGTAACATTTTAGAAACCAAAAACAAATTTTCATCCAGGATATCCTTCCTTTTCACATGTTAAATAAATATAACATATACAGGGGTTGATTAATGATGGCGAATGAAAAGTTTTTCAAAATGAGAATAAAATGTTTTTCAAAATAAGTAAAAAATGTGTCTGTTTTGAAATAATTAAACTTTGATATACTTAATTTTTCATAATTTAATTACTCATCTTATCCTTTTCAAATTAATTTTTAATGATAACAGAAATGAGGTGAATATTTAAGTAGACAGTTATAATTTATAATAACAAAAATTTATCAAACTGTTTTCAATGATGATACAGACTTTAAAGATGGGGCAATATGTCTTCATGAAGATAAAAATATGCATTAAAGCGCGTAGGATTGCTTTAAAGGCACTCTAACAACAATGATTTTTGAAAGTAAAATAGGCCACCAATTGTTGATAAAATTAAGTGGAAAAAAATTCTTTATTAACACAACTTCATAGAAATAGTTCGAAAAAATTTACTATAAAGATCTGGATTCTGTTTCGGAAAAACGGATTTGTGAAAATAAAGGATAAATTTTTCATATAATGAAACTGTTAATAATATATTTAGTCCTTACATATACGTTCCTAGAATTTAAGATCTAATTTTTTAAGGTTTACTTCGTTTTGTATGTATGTGCAGCATATCTATAGGGTGATCCAAGTTATAATAGCAGGACTTCAGTAAATGGTAGGTAACGTTTATAAATAATGATAATTTCTCAATGGATTTATAATCGGTAAACCTTCTATTTCCAGATAGAGAGTGTTATAATTTTGGAAAAAAATAATATAGTTTTGTGAGTGTTGAAATGATTTGGAAATACTGCCAAAAATGTTATTTATCTCAAATTTTCAACCATATATCTGGAAAATGATTTGGAAATACTCCCAAAAATGTTATTTCCCCCAAAATTTCAACCATATATCTTGAAAATAGAACTTTCCCGGTTAGTAAGTAACTGTTGAGAAAATATTGATCGGATCACCTTGTAGGTGAACTGCTTATTCAAAGTCAATGTTTGATCCATAAGTACTTGTTCAATTTTCGTCTTGCTTTCTGCCAGATGTGATTAGAACTTTTGTTTTTAATTTATAATTGATTTTTTTAAAATCATGCCCAGCCCATGTCTTTTTTGTTTTTTGTGATTCTACATGAACGAATTTAACTCCCATTTGGATGAAACATGGCCAATAGCTTCATATTAGCTTTGAAAGCAGAAGAGAAGCGAGGTAAACTTATATAAGTATTTCAAGAAATTTTGCTGATACCGGTTGTTCTTAGAACTTAAAAATTAATATAAAGGCACTTAAAGTTATTTTCATCATCTGCAAACTGCAATTTGCAGCAATATTTATAGCGCCATATGACCTGAAATGTTTTGATCGATTTAATAATTTCCACTCATGCATATTTTGCCTTTACGACATGTTTCTCAAATAAATAAATACATTTTTATATCAATATAATTTAAGATTTTCGCATGACGTAGGTAACAATATTAGCTAACAAGGTAATCTAATATTCTTAACAAAACAATTTTTTATATTGTTATAAATTATTTTGGTATGTTGTACAGATAACATTCGAATTTATAACAATACACAAATGTATAATTGTTGATTAATAAAAAAAGAGGAAAAATTACAACCATAATAATTTCGTTATAAGTCTGTCATTGTTTATCAGAATAATAAATGTTGTTCTTATTAATTAATTTTATTTTTTAATCAATATCTTGTTTCACAATACACTGAAAAAATATAATATTTTATATTAAAGATAATAAAAACAGCTTTAAGTGTTCTGATAAAATGAGATGAATTCTAGTCTTATTTTTCTGTGTGAATAAATATTGTTATAAGGATCAATCTATTAATGAATGAATTTAATTGTTTTGTGTATAACTAATTATAAAACAGAATTTTATTTATAGAAAAAAAAAAAATTGATCTAAAAGATATCTCCACGATTAGTAAACCGTCAGAATACCAAACTCTGCCCAACTTATTCTATTCTACTCGACCTGCACTTATTACTTTATACTATCGACAAATGTGTGGTAATTTTTAAGCTAAACAAAAAATTTTTAACGTCGTGTTTTTAGAAATGGAGATTGTCCCTTCAAATTAAGGACCATCCATTAATTATGTCAAGCGTTAGGGGGTGAGCCAGCCTCCCCTTGACGATCTCTCCGACCTAAAGTCCGTCAACATCAAAGCACTCCTGCTGTTCTTAAACAGCTCCAAATGGTTCATGCAGTAGTGGCCGAGAATGGACCAACCCTTTTTCGGTATCACAACGGACCCTATGGTCTAAGTGTGTCCCAACCCAGGACAGCCACTCTAAACTAACCTTCCTTTTTCGGACTGGGCATATTTAGTATTGAGTTAACCCTATTGCTGAAAAACGATATTTTGGGTGTTTTTGGTTCTGTGTAATATCAGTTTTAAGTTTTTCTCATAATCAACTCCTAAAAATCTCATTTTAACCTCCTGAAAATTATTTATAGGAGGTTGTGAAACCATATTCAGCTTTCGGAACATTCTAAAAAAACAAAAACAAAAAAAACAAAAAACAAAAAAAACAATGGTAGTTACATGATGTATTACTACAAAATAAATAGTAATGTGTTAAATACAATATATTTGTTCATATAATAATTATAGCATTGTAAATGTTTGATTAGCTGATGCCCTCAACATAAACTTGATAGAGAGATAAAAAACCTTGACCTCTTTTCAAATATTCTTCATTTCGAATCTTTCACTTGGTAGGATTTTTTTTTTTTTTTTAATTATTTTTAATGTTGATGATGTTTTATTATCTTTTTTTAAATTTTTAATTGCAACAGGATTAAATAAAGTAATAATACAGTACCGAGAGTCGTAAAAGTGTGCTACCCATCATAAATTTTTAAACACTGATGGGAAAAATTTTGGCAAACCCTCAAATTACTTTCAAACAGTTCAAGATCAAGGAGTGACATCTTTCCTATTCTAAGCCACCTTTAATCTGCGTTCCTGTGTTTTTTTTGCGCTAACTGTAACAAAAAAATTACTAAAATCGACTACTTTTTAAATCATCTTAAGTCCGCGAAAAAAAGTCTTAACGATTTTTTTTCAAAATTATTTTTATTCGTCACAAAAAAACATTAAAATGAGGCATTATTAGATTCTCAGTTTTATTTAAAAGGTATATTAAGTTTAGTGCCAAGTTTGTAACGCTTAAAAATATTGATGCTAAGCAAAAAATTTTGGTATAGGTGTTCATAAAATCACCTTATTAGTCCATTTCTGGTTGTCTGTCGTCTGTTTGTCCGTCTGTCATCACGATTACTCAAAAACGAAAAGAGATATCAAAATGAATTTAAACCGTTAGAGATAGAACAGAAGTTTAAATATAAAAAATATTCCTTATAAAAAAATAACTAACTTTTGTTTGAAACTTTTTTTCGTAAATATGACTGTTTACCCCTGAATGCGCAAATAAGGCGAAAATTGTATAGTATGTATGCATTATGGGAATATCAGTTATATATGTGTGACATATATGTATGTGTAATGTAATAGAGTAATCAACACTGTCTGTGCATGGTATTTCAACAGTTAACTCAGTCAATTGTTTGTTTTCACTTGTTATAAATAAAAAAATAGTGATCTGTTTTATTTAAAGTGAATAATGCTTTAGAACTGAAGGGTGACTCTGTATGATGAGTAGTAAGTATTATATGTATAATCGCCTCACTGATTGCAGACTACGGAAGTTATGACATTTAAATTCCATTATGTTAATTTGACATCCACATCATCAGGGACATTCACACGCTTCACACTATCATTATACTTTGTTTAAAAGAAGCTCATTAAAACTTACAAAAAAAAAATTCACTTTTCCTGTTATCGAAATTTAAATATCGTAAATAACTCAAGCTTTAGTGAATGACTTTTTAGTTGCGGAAACGAACCACTAAAGTTCTAAAATTTGAACATTGAGACGGATTTGAATGCGGTTTTCTGCATTCGATTCGCTAGAGCGCCAGGAAATTTTGTGACCTAAATTGACCATTTTATAATTGCATTTTAAATTAACCGTAAATATACTAAAATCACAATTCGGTTAATATGATTCGAAACTTGCCACTCGGGTGTTTTCGGGGTTGCTGAACACAAATATCGCGACAGAATTGGTTTTCGAGGTATCTGGTGTCCAGGGTGAACGGTATCTCTGCCGTATCTTGGAGATTTCGGGAAATTCGTTATATAGTCAATCCAAACTCGTTACTTGGGGTTTTTTGGGGGCGCTGAACACGAATACCGCGACAAAATTATACACTAGTGCTCGGGATACCCCGCGCACTAGGAACCTACCTGCCCCTCATCAAACTCTGCGATTTTTGTTTACGGTATTTTTATTGGTTAACTACAAAACGAAATATAGGTGTATAGATTTAAATGGTCTACCCTGTATATTACTTCTCCAGCTTGTTTTTAGTTACAGGTTCCGCACTGCGGAATTCTTCTCGGGTCGAGCTAGTACATATTATTTTGTTAGTGTTTAATTTTATCTAATTTTGTTAGTAATAGACCTTCTCTCAGCTTTATTTTTAGTGAGTTGCTGAAATTTTGTAAAGTTGTGTAATCTCAAGTCGAACTCTAAAATTCTCTGTGTGTTGTTTGCCAAAATTGAAAGTTGTTTTCGAAATATTGCATTCCAAAGAGAAAAAAAAACAACGAATTTTCTGGTAGTAAAACGATTTTTCTGTATTATTATAATTATTTCTCGATAAATTAACTTTGATTGCTGTCCATTGTCGAAGATATTATAAGATTGTCATTTTCTCATCTCTTGATCATATTCTGATGAAAGTTTTATAAAAAGAAGGTCAAGTCGATATTCGAGTCTACTTTAAGTCTACACACATCACATAACCATAATATAATAAATTTTATAGCTTTACTTATAAGTATTTGTACAGTTGAATTGTATAATAGTTGTCTTAAGGCCATACACACGTCCGCCCACTTTAATATTCATATAATTTAAAAAAAAATAAATAATAATCTTTATAATGATGCAAAATAAAAAAAAAATATGATTTTTTAATATCTTTATATTGCTATTAAATTAATTATACCATGCATATATGAAATATACATAGTATATTAAGTTTAGTCCCAAGTTTGTAACGCTTAAAAATAATGATGCTAGGAAAAAAATTTTGTCATAGGTGTTCATATAATCACCTAATTAGTCCATTTCCGGTTGTCCGTCCGTCCGTCCGTCTGTGGACACGATAACTCAAAAATGAAAAAAGATATCGAACTGAAATTTTTACAGCATACTCAGGACGTAAAAAGTGAGGTCAAGTTCGTAAATGAGCATCATAGGTCAATTGGGTCTTGGGTCCGTAGGACCCATCTTGTAAACCGTTAGAGATAGAACAAAAGTTTAAATGTAAAAAATGTTTCTTATCAAAAATTAAACAACTTTTGTTTGAAACATTTTTTCGTAAACATCACTGTTTACCCGTGAGGGCGCCAATTAGGCGGAAATTTTATAATATGTACTATACTTGATTATCAGTTATGTATGTGTCACATGTTTGTATGTGTTATGTGATAAAGAAATCAACACTGACTATGCATGGTATTTCAACAATTAACTCAGTCAATTGTTTGTTTCACTTGTTTTCATAGTAATTTTAGAGTTCTTAATTTTATCAGATTTTATAAACTAATATTTTTTATTTATTTTTTTAACTTTCACTATTGTATATTAGAATGGTATAATCAATAGTTTTTTTTATTGTACGCAGATGTTGATCTGCAAGGTGGTCCAGGTAATTAATATAATTCTTATTGTATAGGGGCTTGGAGCCCTGTAGGACTTGTTAAATTTTGAAACATTAAATTTTGAAGTTTTCAGAATATAGTCTTTTATAAAAATTGAAAGCCTAAATAATAGTGTTTCACAATAATTTGCTCTTTCAATTATCTTGTTTTTATGAATATTTTTTTTCACGAAAGAAATAATTGGAGAACAGCTAAATTTTTTATTATTGAAAAAGCAAAAGTCACGGAAACAATTATATTAAGGATGTACAAGCGCAGGGGCAACTTTGGATAAAAGGCTTGATGATTTTTGTTTATATGAAGTTATACTAAGTCTAAATCAATTCCGAAAATTTTAGTTAGAGTTGCCCGATTAAATAAATAAATTACTTCAAAAGTAGACATATTTAACATTCGTCTTATGAAAAAACGGTAGATGGATGATGTGTTGTCATAGATTTTTCCAAAACTAGTCGATGGAACTAAATCAAAAAAAACTAAAACTTAAATTAAAGTAAAAACCTTAATAAATTATTGAGGCACAAAAAAACTTTGTCCCTGACTAATTAAGGATGTATAAGCATGATAGTGGGGACACAAATTTAAAAAAAAATTTTTTTCTCCAAGTTGAATGGTGAGTTTTTTTGTAAGATGTATTGGGAGTTTAACGTTCCTTAATAATACAGTTTTTTAAAGTTCAGTTAACAAATGACTGTTGTTTTAAATGACTGAAGTATATTGACTCTTATCGTATCTGATTTTTAATGTTAAATGGGTAATGTATATTATATATGCAACGCAAAAAACTATAAGCAAAAATAACAGATTCTTTATTAAGCAATCCGAAATCCGCTACGTTTTTATTTTAAACAACCTTGTACGGCTATTTTGAGAAAACTTGATATTTATATTTTCATTCCTAAAATTTTATGGAAAATTATACACAATTGCTGTTTTTGGTTTTTTTTAATTTTAGAACGAAAATGTCTTAGATATTTAAAAGAAAAGCTTTGTTCCAATGAACAACAACGTAGAAAATTAACTTGAATGTGAATATAGTTCAAAAAATTTTGGCGTGGATAATGAAGAAAAATATTTATGAAAAATAAAAGCTTGTCTATGAAAAGGACAAGGAACTTTTATAAATTTTTAAGTGTACAAAATTGTTATCTTGGAACGTAATCATAAACGTGACTGTTACACGGAAAGTAAAATTCGCGAGCTGCAAAGCTCCACTACTTAAGCTATATTTCCTCTTCATTATATATTTCTTGTTAAGAGATGATTTGAAAAAAAAAATGAAACTTGCTTAGTTACTGACCCAATATACATACCGATTTTCACTCTAGCTTTATTGGGAGAGGCTGCACAAATTTTCAAAGCTATAACAAGTGAAATTTATAAAATTTAAAAAAACCCTAGAAATTTTTCGGGTAAGGAATCCTAAGCTCATACTTGAAACATATCCAAAACACTCCCCATTAAATTACGTTTCAAAAGAAACAAAAAATAAAAATTGGTTCATCCGTTAAGGTGCTACGATGCCACAGACAGACACACATAGCGGTCAAACTTATATAACACCTCTTTTCGGGAAACAAAAAAAAATAAAATCGGTTCATCCGTTTAGGTGCTACGATGCCACAGACAGACCACACAGCAGTCCAATTTGAGGTCGTTATACTGAAGTTTATAGTTTCCCTTGAAAATCCTCGCATATTACTGATATCTCCAAAAACCCATAAATTTTGTTCTGGAAGTAATAAAACGGATCTATAACATACTTCTAACTTACCCCGTTGACCTTCGATACAGTGAATAAGTCAAGATTTTCGGGAAAAATATGACTAAAAAATTATGATTATTGTCGCTCATATACGATATGATACGAATATGATTAGAATTTACAAGTAACGCCATATAAGCAAATGTATTTAGTTATTTACTAATGAAATCATTTATATGAATCTATTTCGTGACTAAATTTAATTATATTTGATGTTATGTAAATTTAAAGGAATAGGACATATTAAAGTAACGTTTAAAAAAGGGTATGTCTATACTTACTTTTGTTTTGACTACGTTGTTAGATACTAAACCATTGTAATAATTCTATTCATTTTTTTTTTTAATATTCATTTTGGGTTTATTCATTTTTTTTGATACAAAACCCGAAATATATTGCAATTACAGATTATAGTTCTTAATTTAAAAGTAAATTATAATTTGTGATTGCCATAATACTATACAATATCTGGATGACCGAGCTTTGCTCGGTTATTCGCCAATAGATGTCAGCAAGAGTCATATTTTTCACTTTAGACTACTCAAACGCCTCCTTTTTGTTATGTTATAATTTGCATTGTATTTCATTAACTACGTTATACACCAATAGATGTCAGGCACAGTCCTATTTTACATTGTATGTTTCAATTTTTCATGAAAAGACGGATAAAACGAAATTTCTGATAAATGAAACCTAGCTAGATCGACTTATCGCCCCAAAAAACCCCTACATACTCATTTTCATGAAAATCGTTGGAGCCATTTCCAAGATCGTTGATATATATATATATATATATATATATATATATTATATATATATATATATATATATATATATATATATATATATATATATATAAACGAGCAATTCTTGTATATATATATATATATATATATACAAGAATTGCTCGTTTAAATATATAAGATTATATGTTATATGGCCGTCATAGTATTTTTGACTTTTATATCAACACAAAATTGGTTGAAAATAAAGCTCTGATTAGTTCAGTGGATATTATAACAGTATATCGTTGTGTGCGTAGTCATGGTAGGGGACAATAAAATCGATGCCAGCGCTTTAAGTGAAAAATTTTGGTGTTAAAGGGGGCTGTTATGACTAATTTGCAATTCTTTACATGTTAATGTAATAGAAATGTCAAATTAAAATTATTGAAAAACACGAATTAATTAAACTTAATGCATTAAAAATTGTGGAAATAAGAAATCAAATTGCACAAATATTATTTTTCAAATGTAAATTATCATAATTATTTATTTAAATTTGTGAGACAAGAATATTAAATTTTAAATGTAAGTCTTAAATGCAATCCATACAATTATATATGCATCCATACAATTCTATAATTAAAGTAGTGTATCGTTACCATGGAAACGAAACTCACGCACGGAGCGAATAAGTAAATCGCATTTTTGGGGGGAAGCCCGACTTTTGAATACTGTTAGGATGGTCAAAAATAAATTTAAATTTGAAAAGGGGGATGCTACCCCACAGAAAATAATTCGAATTTTGAAAAATCCGTTTAAAAACATATTCTTAAGGGTCTTATCATTAAAAATATGCATAAAAAATACCGAGTTCTTCATATTTCTAGACCAGAATACTGCCTTTAATATTGATCTTCTCGTACAAAAATGAACCTTTTATACCATGTATATGAAATAAATCAAGGTACACTAAGTTTAGTCCCAAGTTTGTAACGCTTAGAAATATTGATGCTTCAAAATGCTGACAAAATTTTGGTATATGTTTACATAAAATCATCTAATTAGTCCATTTCCGGTTGTTCGTCCGTCTGTTATCACGATAACTCAAAAACGAAAAAATATATCAAGTTAAAATTTTTACAGTGTGTTTAGGTCGTAAAAAGTGAGGTCAAGTTCGTAAATGAGCAACATAGGTCAATTGGGTTTTGGGTCCGTAAGACCCATTTTGTAAACCGTTAGAGATTAAACAACTTTTGTTCTTTTTTTCGTAAACATCACTGTTTACCCTTGAGGGCGCAAATTAGGTTCATATTGTATAGTATGTATTATATTGGAATATCAGCCATGTATGTATGGCCTTCTATCTCTCTTTACTTACATGACGTGAAAAAACAAACGATTCCGTGATCAACACTGTACGTGGTATATGAGTCACTCATACCCGACTATTTCAACAATTAATTCAGTCAATTGTTTGTTTTCACTTGTTTAAATTAAATTAATTAAATATATTTTCGATATAGTCCTTTTTCAATACATTTTGTCTTTTTAAATATGCAATATAATATGTTTTTTAAAGAAGTATCACATAAATTAAATTAAAATATTATACATTATATCTTCTGTTAGTTTGTTATAAAATAAATCACTCGAGAACTAAGGGAAATGACATACAAAAGAGGGAAAGAAATCTTAATATAAGTGAGTAGAGAAAAGGTTGATTTGATTATTACATAACAGTTAGGTATAGTGATGATTTTAGGGGTATAACTTATCATTGTTATTTGCCCTAGTTATATGATTCACCCTTTTAGCAAGTTATGCTGTATCGATATTTAGGGTAAATTCAAATCAATTACTCATTCTAATCTCACTTCCTTGATATATAGGTAGGTGCCTTCAAAGTATAAAATTTGTTTATACTTTGTAAAAAAAAAACTGGTTATTGTACTATTATTATCTATTCTAAATTTTTTACGAGCTTATCCAACTTTTGTTGTAGTTTTGCTTGGCAAGTTTTTTATACCATGTATTTGAAATGTACAAAGGTATACTAAGTTTAGTCCCAAGTTTGTAACGCTGAAAAATACTGATGCTATGAAAAAAATTTTGGTATAGGTGTTTATAAAATCACCTAACTAGTTCATTTTCGGTTGTTTGCCCGACTGTACGTCTGTCTACCAACATGATAACTCAAAAACGAAAAAAAAAAACAAGCTGAAATTTTTACAGCGCACTCAAGAAGAGAAAAAGTGAGATCAAGTTCGTAAATGAGCAACATAGGTCAATTGGGTCTTGGCCTATGGCACACCGAAAAATTCTAGGGGATTCATTCATTTTTTTTCAAAAATAAGTTTGGTTCAAGTTTTGTTATGAATCTTTGTGATCGTGCGCAACTAAGTCTTGGTTTCGCAGATGTAGATCTTGATCTTGATCTTAATTCATATAGATAGGGTCTAGGTATTGGTCTTGAACTTAAAAAATATGCAAGACCGAGACTAATTTTGCCCATCACTATTTTCGATCAATTTTTAGTAACAGACTTGGATTGGGTACGCTTTTCTATTATATTTTAATAAATAATTCATTGCTCCGTGTGGCCAAATAAATATATAAAAGAATTTATATAATACACATTTGTTAGTTTTTAATTAATATTGGCTCCATCAAAATCAACAATAATTCTCTATATATTATAAATGCGAAAGTAAGCATGTTTGTTTGTTAATGAAACTGTACAGCAATATAGCTCATATTTCAGAATAACCCATGAGATATAATTTATAAAGATATATTAATAAAAAATAAAAAAAAAACTTTATTAATTTAATTTGACATTTGACATTACCATAAATTACAGATTCCTGTAAAAGTAGTCATTTGACATTACTATAAATTACAGATTTCTGTAAAAATAGTCAATATAAAATATTTGACGGCCATCTTTTCTGATGTACTCAATGAATAATTACGACTATTATACATTTTAAAAAATAGAAAACCATACATATATTTACCTGTGTTAAACAATCCTTACCATTTTTTCGAGTGCTAAGCGAGAGCAATTTTTATCAATCTTTACTTTTAAATTCAGCGAAGCGGGAGGGTATCACTCTAGTATTTATTATAATTCTTACATATTTTATGGAATGCATTCATTAAAAATTAAAAATGAATATAGACGAGTAATTTTAATTACACAAGTTCAATTTAATTTAACTTACATTAATTAACATTGCATAATTTTATGTAAAGAAAAAACGACATGGGAAAAGCACTTAAGAATATATTTAGAGGATGGTATTAATTAGTAGTTATTATATTATAATTACTTTATTGTAAATGCATTTAGTTTTTAACATTTTAATTCTTATCATTTTTCAAGTGCAATTTTTATTGAGTGTATAAGAAATCTCGATCAAATTGCCTTAATACAGTATAGAGATTTCAGTAACCCGAATTCTTAGTATCCCATCACGTTCAGTAACCCAGACTTTTCGCCCGCCGTATAATATTTATTAATCTTAAGAACGTTTATGTGACACCGTTTTCCTAGGTGATCTCTTAGAGGAAACTGTAAATTTTAAATGGCAATAAAATTGAAAAATTTTGTGAAAATTTAGATAAGAATTAATAGAATAGAATAGAATCTGATGGAGTACTGTTCAGAAACTACTGGACAAGAAAGGGAGGAATTGCATAAATTGAGACTGACTACAACTCAATCTACTCTTAATTACTCTAGTTTAGAGCTTATGAAAAAATAACGTCGTATCTGCGACATATATCGATAAAAAGACTAACTAAGCCCTCGTGGATATTAACTATGTAACTTGATAAGTATGCCAAATTCGCATCGACGTTTTGAAGGGGGTCAAAATCATTTTCAAAGTTTCCATTACATACTAACATACTAAAATACCTATGCAGCTAATAAAAGCGTGTTAAAAATTAAATTCTGCTTAGATATTTTTCTTTATATCTCGAAAACCGCTCTTACAATTTTTTTCAAAAACAACATATTGAAATATTAATTTATTAATAATTTTTTGGTACCAAGAATGCGATTCTTGACAGACTTGTTAAAGTTGTTCTTATATCTATAAATTCGCAGTTGTGTGCGCGTATTGATTATTTGTATAGATACAATGTCTTAGTATTGTAAACTGCTGTCACAGATACTGCACGAATATAAGAACATGTTTTTATGGACTTGACTATAACTTTTGTACTATTTTAAACTAATATCGTTGACGCGTGTTTGTCCTTAAAGGCAGTATTCAGCCAGCAAATACAGTACCCATAGCAAATACAGTTTGCAAGCCCCAATATAGGAATTTTTTTCAAGGGTGGGGCAAGAGCTCGTAAATCAACACACATTATATATTTTAATAACTAATGATTTTAAATCATAATTAATATACCATACACATTAATGCAAACACAAAGATTTTATGCGATTAAAGTCAATAATTGAAATAAATTATGTTTATTTAGTTAATATATGATGTTTATTAAGGAGTTCCAAGCTATCATAACTTAACGGTTATGTATCGTTGACTTTTAATCACTTTTGTTTCTTACACCTGGTGTAAGAAACGATGCAATAAAGAATGCAAGCAACCAAAACGTACTTACTTGAATAGTCAGTCATTCTCGCATTAATAACCATGACATTTTTTGCAATTGTCTATTATTTACGTGAACATGCAATTTCTAGAATGTACGAGGTGAGTGTAAAAGTAGTGATCTATGAAGCCGGCACAAAAATTTTATCAAAGTATTTATACTAGTTTAATATTAAGGGGTAATATCCAGTTGCGAGCGCAAAAAAAACGTTTTTTTTTCGAAAGACCATTTGTTTTACATAAATATAAAAAACATATACGTATATGAGGACATTTCTTAAATTTTAAGATCCTATTACCCGATTTCAAAAATTGTATGGTATTGCTCCTGTAGGCGATCTAAAAAAAGATGTTCGGCGGTGGGAGCACCACATCTGTGGTTTAAATTATTTCAAATGAAAAAATCCTAAAATTTCTTTAGTCGATATATGAATACAGGTATTAATCGAAGGAATAGTCAAAAAAATTCAAAATTCTTCAAAAAGACTTCAAAGTAGCCTAGGTTAGGTTTGGTTAGGTTAGAGTGGCTGTCCTGGGGTGGGACACATTTAGACCATAGGGTCCGTTGTGATACCGTAAATGAGTTGGCCTATCCCCGGCCACTACTCCATGAACCATTTGGAGCTATTTAAGAACAGCAGGAGAGCTTTGACGTCGACGGACTTTAGATCGGAGAGGTCGTCAAAAATAGGCTGGCTCAAGTAAGTCCATCTCCTCATGGCAGTAGTCAAAGTAGCCTAAAATATCTAAATAATTTTTAGAAATCTTATTCCTTCGATTAATATCTAAATGAAAATATCTAAAAAGATTGTGTAAAAATTCCAAACCGATTGGTCGAGCCGTTTCGGAGAAATTTTGTTCACGGACTTTGATTTTTTTAATGTGTATGTCTTGAAATTTTCAGAGTATATACACCTATCTCAGGGTCAAAAAAAATGCACTGATTACATATAGTACTGTATGTAATCCTTGCATTTTTTTGTGACACTGAGATACATTCCGAAAATGCAAAAAAAAAAATCGTTTCTTTGAAAATTTTAACTGGATAAAATCCCTTAAGATAGCACACATAGTAATTGTTTAAGTGTACTAAAAATATGTTAATTAAAAGTAATTAAATTTTGTCTAATGTTGTGGTTGACTTTAAATTATGTAGATGTAAAAAATGTATCCGACCTTGAAGACCGTTGTTATATATCCTCTTTCAATTGT
Organism: Chrysoperla carnea; assembly: GCF_905475395.1. Lineage (NCBI taxonomy): Eukaryota > Metazoa > Arthropoda > Insecta > Neuroptera > Chrysopidae > Chrysoperla > Chrysoperla carnea. The sequence continues at coordinate 52,968,885 of NC_058340.1, read as the reverse complement.
TTCAGATTACAGCCTTCAACTTTAGATATGACATATAACTATTTTATTATCAGATAAAATCAACTTGATTATTATTACATAATTTTTTTTTTCAAATATGCACTTTGCGTGACCTTTTGATATTTTATTATTCATATAACTTACATGGATATGTAATACAATTAAAGAACATTTACTATAAAGTAACAAGAACACTATAAGTAGATTGAAAATATGAGTCAATTTATACAAAGAAGTAATATTTCAATTATAAAAGTATACTTCGTTTTAAAATGATATTAATAAAACATTTTATATGAAGTGCACTGTGACTTATAAGCAGGAGTTCAGTCAGTATTGGTACAATGTCTAATCTAAACTACATCAATAAATTGCATTATTTATTTTGGAAAGAGATTAATTATTATTTAAACTATGTTAACACGCTCTGTCTTTTTATTCTTACCAATTTTATTTATCGAATTTGATTTCATGTTCGCAGCGTGCATGAGTTTTGCTGCTTAATGTAATTAGGTATTTCTTGAAAATGATTTTGCACATAAAATTAATTTAATAAATTCTTTGATATACATAAAATACTAAATAAGATTAAAAATTTAATTTTTAACAAATGAAAATTTAATTAAAATTTAAATAAAAAAATATAAAAGTGATCCAATATGATATCTAAATCACGTGAAGGGAAACATGAAACATGGTCTGCCGTCATTGTGCATATTATTATTACTTAATCAATCAAAAAATAACTTAAACAAAAGTTACAGAGTTTGATGGGGGACATCAGATTGGACCTAGTTCTTCGGGTTTCTTTAAATTAGAAATTATCATAAAAACATTTACAGTTTTTGTTTATTTTTTCGAAAAACGTTAGCTTTCGCAGAAAATGTGACTTAAAAATATGCCATTAATCCATTTAATCGGAAGAAAACACACTTAAAATTTATCAATAATTGTAGGTTAAAGTCATGGAAACGGACGAATATCCTCTATTGCTCTTGGCAACTTTTGGCTTAAACATTTTCCAAAGAAGTCAGCGTGATTTCTTTCAATTAAATGCAATAATGACATACTTTTAAGTCGCATTTCCTTCGAAAACTAACGTTTTTCGAAAAAAATCTTTTGAACAAAAATTTTTAGTTTTGAAGAATAACTTTCTAATTTCAAGTGTTATTCCATCCCTTACCGCTTAGGATCTAAATTTTCTATTAAAGAAAACCGAAGAAAGATAAAATGCAACTTTTTACAAGGTTTTCTTAATGCATGTATGTTTATTCGAGTTGAATATTGCAACTCAATTTATAGTTTTTAATTAAAATTTTAAATAAAAAATACTCATACATGACTATTCTTAAACGCTCCAGGGACTAATTATAAAATGTCAACAATGATTTGGAACACCTAAACCTTTTACGAATAGTCATGTATGAATAATTCCTACAAAATTACTTTTTAGTATCTACAATAAAAGCTTGTCCTTGAGCTTGGTCTAAAAGCTTGAGACACTAAATATTAAATATCAACAATGATTCGGAACACCTCAACCTTTTACGAATATTCATGTATGAATAACTCATACAAAATTATTTTTTACTTTTTAGTATCTACTTGTCCTTTAAAAAGTATTTTTTATTTAAATTTTTTTCTATTAATCATAAAGCACTCTCTAAAAAATGTATCAGAAAATGAACATTTAAATTGATCAAAGATATATAATTATAATATTATGTATGGTAAAGTGAAGTGGCATTTTATTTCTTGACTACAACTTTTTCTTTCCGTTCATTGACATTAAATCGATGGACCATGACTAATCCAAACGATTCTCTTTTACTTCTCTATGTTATTATGTATGGATGGATGTACCTACTTAAAGAGATGATATTGATATTGTATAATGTGGTTATGTAAAAATTGATAGTTTAAGACATGCAAATTATAGATTTGACTAAACGGTAATCTATCTCGCCTTACATATTCATTTATCTATTACATGATAAATTTGATCTCTTGAATTTTATTCTATATACACCTTAGTCCAGTTGACTGACCACAACTTGGAACTTTGCCAACTGTATCTGAAACTTTGAAAACTTAATACCTATACTATATCTATTATGCTTCCGGTACTAAAAAATTCATAAAAATGGTTACCAGTTTGTTAAAAATACAATCAAATGAATACATACCGCTGATAACTCAGCCTATCAATTCTAACCCTTTTCCAGGGGGTTTGTCACTGATATTTTTCACTCCAATTACAGGAGTTGAAATAGCAGCAATTACGATCTGTGAGTTGCTTTTGTGAACTTGCTTTCTATCTTGCTTGCTGTATTTTATTTATTCGTTGTGTGTGTAGTCATGTTAGGGATAATAAAATCAATGCCAGCGCTTCCAGTGAAATGTTATGACTAATTTGCAGTTCTGGGAGATCTAATCGCTTATTCAATCTTTTGGAATAAAATCTAAGGTATCCTGTAAAAAATTAACAATTAATAAATTATGGCGATGATTTATTTTTACAAATTATGTCTAATTTATTAATGAACAAAAAACAAATCACATGTAATTTTCAAAAAACGTGTTATCTTATTTTTTTACAAAAAAGATAAATTGTATTGTTTACAAAAAGAAACAAAAAACTTTTCAAACATTAACAAAAAACGATCAATAAAAAAAAAGCTCGTGAAAAGCAGATCTCCATCACTAAGGTCATATTTATTTCTCATTAAATGCTTCTTACTATTAAATAATTTTTATTGAAATAAAAAATGCGAAAAAACATAAAAAATAAAAGTGCCTTTGTAGTATAATAAAAAAGAGGTTAGAGGGGCTGGGAAGTTGGAACCCCCAAAAGGTACATCCACAACATTACTTGAATTTGCTTATTCACAATCTTCTAGTTTAAGAGGCTGTACAGATGTTCAAGTTCACGAAGATGTCGAAAAATCTGGTTTTTCCCCTGGGAATTCTCATAACTGTGTAAATCTAGATCGCTTCCATAACATCAATCCGTCTTAGATACAACCATATGCATTCTCATTTGAATTGCAACTGGTTTGAACTATAAAGGGGGCCGTTGGAGAAACTTAAACGTTCGAGAAACAAATATATATTCTCACCGTGCGTGAGCTTTATAGGAGGCGTTTCCATGGTAACGATACACTACTTTAATTATAGAATTGTATGGATGCATATATAATTGTACGGATTGCATTTATGACTCACATTAAAAATTTAATATTATTGTCTCACAAATTTAAATAAATAATTATGATAATTTACATTTGAAAAATAATATTTGTGCAATTTGATTTCTTATTTTCATAATTTTTAATGCATTAAGTTTAATTAATTAGAGTTTTTCAATAATTTTAATTTGACATTTTCTATAAAATTAACATGTAAAGAACTGCAAATTAGTCATAACAGCCTCCTTTATCGCCAAAATTTTTCACTGGAAGCGCTGGCATCGATTTTATTGTGGATTTATTGTTGAACTTTAATACTGCAGTGCATAAGTCTTTATTTTCGTAAAAAGAGAAAAGATGACTAAAAATGGCAAACCCACCCATTCGATGATCATATTTCGTGTTTAAATAAATTCTTTTCACAATTAACATTGTTTTCTAAGTAGTTATGAAATTAATGTATTGTACGTGTAATATGAATCTTTTTATACAGGCGAAGAAACTATTAATGTAAAAACTCAATAAGTCAATTTTTAATCATAAATAATAATTTTTAATAGTCTTATAATAACATATATTTGTGAAGCAGATGTGATTGAAATTTTAATTCACGGTCGTATAAAAGTGTTTAAAGTGGAAATACCGTGTATTGAAGTTCCTTCTTCATATCATTTACAATACATTGTTCTCAGAAGTAATTTATAAATTTATTTATTTTTATACATATTTAACTTAAATTTTTTCTTTCGAAAAAATCTCCTGGAAATCTCTTAAATATTGAAAAATAATATTTTTCGATAAATTCCCCAATTCCTCTCTCCGTTGCGATTGGATCATGTTTGGAGAAATAAACTCCTTTTCTTCTTATCTAAAAGTTATCGAATAAGACTGCCATGAAATTACGCTACAAATAAGACTAATTTGAAGCTATTTGATGTTAAATCGAAGCTATATTATAAATTGGCAGTACATAGTCGGTGTGGTACTGACGTTGTGTGAGTGTGACCCCTGTAGTCCACACGACTAACTCCCAGAGGGGGGAAAAACATTTAAAAATAGGTATTGTTAACCTTTATAGATTATTATTCGAACATGTGCTGCAGCTTATGCTGGAACTATCATTATCTCCATAGAGATAAATGATGTGTTTTATCCACATTTCAGATTCTGTTAATTCAGTTTCTTCCAGTTTTTTTATTACCATTAAAAAACGGCTCAACTTATTCTGCTGAAAACCCTTCCAGTTCTTAAATACGCGATTACGCGTCGAATAATCCCAGTCACGTGTTAATATCATAACTGGTTCGCGAGATAATCGAAGCGAAAGAATCCGAACGAACATACGCATATACGAAAATACACACACAGACATCACATTCAAATGGTTTGATTCGGATATTGCGGCCTTAAAACCGCGGAAATATGTAAAACTGGAGATTTTCAAAATCGGCCCGAATACATTAACTTACTCTGGGAAGTCATGTGTAACACAACTTTAAACAAAAAAGCTTTGGAGATTTATTCTTGACCACAGAACATTAAAAAAAGCTCGTATGAACTTGGGTCATACGAACGGGTAAAAACTTCACGGCACCATTTCGGATTTGTACTAAATCTGTTGAAGGTTTGAAAAAAAGTTTATATTTGTTTGATTTGCGCATCTTTAACAATTTTCGAACAGCTAGACCGCTGTCTACAAGTTAGTCAGTATTGTTACAAATAGAACAGCAAAACTCTCACAATATTTCTAAGTTTTAATCGAAGTTTGATAAAAAAAACCTGTAGGACTGAAGGGACCTGGTTCCTGACTATAAAAAAAGTCTGAAAATTTCAAAAGGAAAATCCAGTGATATTATTAGTTATGCTTTTTATCTTAACCTCACAAAACGCATGGAATTTCCCCTTTTCGTAGAAAATTCGGTATAAAACACTCTTCTATTAAAATTCAACGTTGTGTAAAATTTCAAATCAATACATCGATTACTTTTCGAGTGTTGCGGACACAAATATGCAAAAGTTGAATTTTTATATATGTATAAGATGTTCATGTTGAATAAAAGGTTCAAATATTCCCGGCGTAAATCGAATGTATTTTGATTTATGGTTGGTAATCATCATCAGTAGTAAATCGAACATAAGAAAATATTATCACCCTGTTTGATATAAGTTACATAAAGTAGGTCATAGAAATAATGTCGAATAGGGCACAAACATTATCGTCGAGGGTCAGGTGCGGCGTTGTAAAAACCTATTACATACATTCACTGTCTACATATCAATAACACACGAATACACAAAGAAGTCACACCTACAAACGGTTACAACCTAGCTATCTGATGTACATTGTGAGTGAATCACGAGAACATTGTTAATCCTAGAAGAGTATCGATTTTCTGTGCAAATTGACTTAGTACTTAGTTGATAAAATATTTTTATTAAGGCTATAGAAGTTAGGCGTTTATAAATAATGAGTTTGTTGCCTTGTACAGGATGTGTAAGAGTAATATTTTAAAAATTTCATAAGATGCTAGAATCAAAAACGAACTATAGCAGCGAAAATTGATTAATAGAAAATTTTATTAAATATCTAAAAACTTAAGTAATTTAAGTTGATGATTCCTTTTTATATTATTCACTAGCGGACCCGACAGACGTTGTCCTGTAGAAACGTAGCTTCAATTCATTAATATCTATACTATGTTTAGCTGCCCGCTATGCCCGCTAAGCCCACCCGTTAGCTCATCCCAACAGGCCAACTAAACCCAAATTTTACTCTTATCTATTACCTCTTTTCTATCCCGCTAAACCCCAACCCATCAGCCTTCGGCCTAGCTGGAGCCTTTAGTAGTGGAGCTCGCTGCTAAAAATGCATAGTACATAGTTAGTTGTAATAAAAAAGTAATTTTAAGGATGTTCCAGCATGGTATTTGCAGTTTCTATGTTAAAGCAATGGTACAATTTTTTTTTCGACAGAATTTAACGAAAAATTAAATTTAAGAATTTAATAATGCTTACTATTAATTCCCAAAGTTTCAGAAATTTTGACCGTTTAAAATGGGAAATAATTATGCCAACGTCCCAATTTCGGTCAATTTACGTCAAAATTAATATCTCGAAAGTGAAAATTAATTTCTAAATTTTTTTTTTAGAATTGTATTGTATAAACATTTTTTTCTACTTTTTCTTCAATATATAATAATATCATAAAAAATAGGAGAGAGACCGGACATTTTACATGCTTTAAATGGGACATGACCCTCAAAATCGCGAACTTTGTCTTTAAATATCTCGCGATCTAAACGGTCAAAAATTATGAAATTTTAGGAATTCATAAATAAAGCTATTATAAACCCGAGAAAAAAAATTCGGCCAAATCTGTCGAAAAGTGATTTCATGCTGGTACTACCTTAATATTAAACAACACCTCAATACTAATAAAAATGCATAGTATACAGTAAGTCGCAATAATAATGAAATATATTATTTATATGCGCTTCCACCATTTAATGAAATTTAGTTTCTTTGGTGTGGAACCCTCAAAAACAATTGTAGCGGACCTAATGGTGAATCTAAACCATCCTCGAATCCCCTTGAACACACACACAAAATATCATCAAAATCGGTCCAGCCGTTTTTGAGTTTTAGCGAGACTAACGCACAGCAATTTATTTTTATATATACAGATAATGTATGTCAGAACAGGCTCCGGGTGGATTTGAGTGTGCTAAATATGAGTATCGCATTTTTTCAATTGATTCTTGATCAGAAAAGCTTATAGATTAATATTGAATCCAAAGATATTTAACCAATCCAAAGATATTAAACAGTTTAATGTTTGGAAAAACTCCAAAAAGGCCATTTTAAAAGCTAAAAAAAAACAGGGCATAAAATTAGATGTTTGAGTTTATCAAAATTCTAAAATAATGTTTGAACATCCTTTAATAAAGATCTGAAGACTAATACAGGTTACTCCATTCTAGAGGCTCATTTTTCAATTCTTAAGAAGATATTTAATTCCCATTATTAACAATGAGATACAGACATAGATACTTAATATTTCAGTCTTACACACTGTTATTAATAAGAATTATAACATCTTTAAAGAATTAAACGTTGAGGCTTTAGAATTAAAGAATCTGTAATTTCTCTTCAGAACTTCATAAAGGATGTTCAAACATTATTTTAGAATTTTGATAAGCTCTAAAATATAATGTTAAGACCCGTTTTTCAGCTTTTAAAATGGCCTTTTTGGAGTTAAAGCTGCAATTTATTCTTCAATTCAGCATCTATTAGAAAAAGTGTGTTCATAAATAATTGGTGGAGTTAAGTAGTTGGCTATAATACTTAGTAATAAATTATGGAAATTAAGGATTTGTTGTTGTTATATAAAGATTTGAATATGTTTCTTTTATTTTTCTTAATTTTATGTTTTCTTGTTACAGGTAAATGTCACACACATTGAAAGCTACCCGGAAATTTGTATACAACGAAGGTCAGATTATCAATTCCGTTAATTCGATACTAAAAACATAAATAGATATTATATTTATATATTAATATTTAATGTCAAGTCTAAGTAAACATGCTTGTAGACAAATAACGTAATAAATAAACAAAACAAAAAGCATATGTTTTCATAAAACCAATTTTTTGAAGTTCTATTCTTAGACATGACCAAATGCACGCATGCATTGAAACATTCCAAAGCTTGTAATATTTTATTCTATAACAATAAGGTCACGATTATACAGCAACAGTATTAAGGTAGTACGAGTTGAAATTAATAAGGTATTCCACTATTTTTGAAAAAGTACTTCAAAATCTTGATTTTGCTAATAAAAAGCCACCAAAAATTTATTTCGGAAAAATACACACGCTTTCTTGCCAAAAACTTAAATTAAATTTCAAAAGCTTTTTTAAACTGTCAAAAATGCGGGCATTCAATTTGATGACTTAATATGGTTATCACTATACGAAATATCACAAATAAGTTTGATAGATATATTCATAGACATCTGATTATAATAAATATAAATACTTATTATCTATGTGTATATTATACCCAGCTGTCTACACTGAACTAACTGATGGTCTATGACTCATACCGCTATGACATCACAGCAGGACTTACTCGCTTTTTAGGTCAGGTGATATACAGTTTAAAAATTACGATTTTTAATTTTAATATTTTAAAAGAAAAATATGCTTTTATGACTCGAAATCAGAATATTTAAGTATATTTATACATAAATTTTAACTTTTTTCAAATTTCATAATTTATTTTTGACTAACGATAATACCCTATTGTAAATTAAACAAAAACTTGTTAGATTTATTAAAAATGCAACATATTTGAATGAAAGTTTAACAAAACCATAAAGTTGAACTTACAACTTCGTATTTGCCTTGTAACTATAAATGAATAACTCTCTCATAAAATTTATACAATTATTTTTCATGAATAAATTAAGATAAAAACTAATTAATTCTACTAAAACATGATTAAAATAACATAATCCATCCCTAAAGCATTAACGGAAAGTAAAATTGATAATAATTATTATAAAATAAAATAAAAACAAGAGTAATCTACCTAGTACTAGTAACATTAACATATATTTAAAATAATGATAACTTTCATTCAAATTAACAGGCAAGTGCAAAAGAGCCAACGGCATGCCATCATTCAAATTTATCTTGTTTTTTATTTTATATTAAATATCAAATTGCGTAATATTTATTTGTGTACCATGTATATGAAATATATCAAGGTATACTAAGTTTTGTCCCAAAAAATATTGATGCTATGAACAAAATTTTGGTATAGGTGTTCATAAAATCACCTAATTAATCTGTCTGTCCGTCTGACAACACGATAACTCAAAAACAAAATAAGAAATCAAGCGGAAATATTTACAGCCTGTTCCGGACGCAAAAAGTGAAGTTGTGTTAAATAAATGAGCAACATAGGACAATTGGATCTTGGGGGGACCCATTTTGTAAGTCGTTAGAGATAGAACAAAAGAAATGTTCCTTAAATAAGCAACTTTTGTTTGAGACATTTTTTTTGGAAACATCACTGTTTACCCACTAGGGCGCAAATTAGGTTCGAACATTGTATCGTATGTATTATATGGAAATATCAGTCATGTGTGTGTGATATGTATGTATGGCTGGCTATCTCTCTTTACTTACATGACATGAAAAAACAAACATTCCGTTATCAACACTGTCTATACATGGTATTTCAACGGTTAACTCAGTCAACTGTTTGTTTTCAATTGTTATTTCATATACCTATCTTGTCAATTACAAAAATATAATTGTTATAAATTAAAAAGTAATACATTACATATACCTTTATCGAATTCCGAATACAGGATGTACCAATATTTGATCAAATATCGATATAAAATAAAATAATTAAATACCTAAAAGAAAAAGTATTATCCAAGATAATTAAGAAAGAACTTTAGGATTTTTCGTATTTAATTTCGATTTATCCCCAATTACCTCTATAAATTGGTATTTAGCCTACCATGTAGTCATTATCAGTAAAGTATAAGAAATGTATGGCGTTATTTACATAATATGGCCTAGTGTATTGTAAATAACGCCATATATCATATCAGCATCATAATTAACGCCATGCATTTCTTACCGTATATGAATAAGCTAATCGTAATACTCTTATTAAAAGTATATGATACTCGTTGCTAATTTACCATTATAATCACTATACATGATAGTCGAAATACGTATTGTGAGCAAATCTCTCATCACCCGACTAAAGATTACCGAATGGTTGACGCGATTGTTGACGGGTTAACCAATAATGTAAAGTCACTGTTGAGTGAAGTAGTTTAATATTTTATTAATTAAAAATTTTTATATTGGTAACTCAAATGTAATTAAAGATTTGGTGCAAAAAGTCCTTACGCTGCCTAGCACCACATTATCGCTCTTCTCATAATTGAAGGCCTCTCTGAAGGCTATCTAGGTCATCCATCTCTTATGGATGCAACTACAGTTCATTTTAAAAAGATAAATAAAAGCTAAATTTAAAAAAATGTATGTAAGGTATTAAGTGATAAATAAATAATTTTATAAAATGCATCAGAGAACTGAAAATGCATCATAGAACTTTCAAATTCAATTACGATGTCAATAAAATATTTCTAATTAAAAATATCTCTCCTTTTATAATCAAATTCATACTTCATGGCTGCAGTTTATTATAATAATATTAATAAGTAAGTGACACAGTTTCATTTTATTTTAGAAAAATTTATATTGATATAAAATAATATTATTTTTATGTTTTTTGTTAATAAGAATAATAATTAAAAAATAAATTTATTGCATACACTAAAAGAAAAAAAATAATGCTTTTAGAGCTCCGTCATACGAAGAAAAATCGGAATCTGTACTGGGATCACCTGTATGTTTGACTGGATGTCAGTCACAGCTTTTTACCGAATCTACTTGATGAATAAAAAATGTACTCAATCAAAATGTAAAACGTAAACAAAGAATTCTGAGTTTGCTCATAATTTACTAGAACATGGTTCGTGTAACTGTAAATTAACCTCTGAACATTATTTCCGTAATTTAACAAACTACTCCTGCGAGATGTTACAATATTATATGTACAAAATATCTCACGCTTTTTTGGTAAGATATGAAAATGATCAAAATATGCACTTACCTATTTTAAAATGAATTTTATTTTAAATTCAGATAGGAAAAATATTTTAATCTATCTTGACCTAAATAAATTCAAAACACAATTCCCTAAACTTTTAATTGCGTATAAAGCTAGGAATTGCAGAAAGTCAAAACATGCAGACTTAGGTCTAAGGTCGCTTAAGCCACTCATGTTACGAACGAGCTCCGTCTCATTTTTAATTACACCCGACAACTAAAATTCACACTTACAAAATTAAATTTAATATTTAATAATTTTATATTAATAATTATTAAATATTTTAATAATTTTGTAGACATTTGACAAAGTGGATATTCGTTATATGACACTCCGAAAATTGTAAAATTACGGCTTTGCGGCAATTTGCTCAAGATTTTTTGTCTGAATTAAGCTTTCAGACAGCGGAAATTTGTTTTGTCGTTTATTTGACAAAATAATTTTTTCATTTTTTTTATTATTAAAACTAAAAATTTTCAAGGCTGGATACTTCAAAAGCTTAAGCTTCTGTATTTTGTAAATCCTAATTTTAATCTGTAATGACATGTATGCACGGGTAAATAATTTTCAGCTATTTAAATATATGCGTCATTGCTTTTTTGGAATAAATTAATTAGCATTGTGCAATTAACAAACACAATACGAAAACAATTTTTTTTTAAATAGACAATGTGTACAATAAAGAATGTGTATCAAAAAAAATAAAAATTGTATACAAGAGTGTGAATCATAGTTCTTTTAATAGCAATGTTGTAGTTGTAAAAATAATTTACATATTCAATAGTTTATCAAGTACAAACTCTTCTTCTGATTGAGAAACAGGACCGTAACGAGGATACATAGCGCCGGTAGCAGACCAGACTTTGTTAAAAATTCGTATACTGATAGTATTTAACATAAGAGTAAAGGAAAAAGGGGGAGAGTCGCCATATTCGTGTCATTTTAAAGGGTCTGAACATTTATGCACAACAAAGTATTGATTTATCTCTACATTTCCGAGCAAAACAAGGAAAACATTACTCCCCTACTGATACTGGGGTATTTATTATTAATATATTCGCTGTTCATTAAAAGGTATCAAAAAGTACCATATTGGCAATTTTGATAAACCAAGTATGTAATCCTACAAAATTTGGGTCATATTTTTCAAATTTGTGATCAAAATTAACCTAGCTCTGATAGGTTTCAAGAATGCGGAGTCCTGGTTCCGGAATTAAGCAGATCAGTGATAGCTAGCGTAAAACTAGAATCGTAGCTGAAAAGAATGACCCAAAGTTAGTGGGTTTTAAAAAAAATCCAATAAGATCGGATCAAATTTGCCTCTGTTATCAAAAAAATCAAATTTTTTAACTTTATGACGTCATCAGAATCCAAAAAATTTAATTTTGCTCTATCGCATCCAAATTTTATCCAATTTTGATAAACTAAGTATGTAATCCTACTAAATTTGGGCCATACTTTCCAAATTGCTGATCAAAATTAACCTAGCTCTAATAGGTTTCAAGAATGCGGAGTCCTGGTTCCGGAATTAAGCGTGTTATCAAAAAAATCGAATGTTCCTTATAAAACGATAAACAACTTTTGTTTTAAAGACTTTTTCGTAAATTCCATTGTTTACCCGTGAGGGTGCAAACTAGGCCAAGACTTTGTTGTCCATTTTCGTCTAAACTGTAAAAGATATGGAGTTGAAATTTGCCGGTAAGTTCAACAAGTGATCTTGTGAGAGATTCACGAAAAACGAAAACAAATTCTAGAAAATCCTTTCGAAAATGTTCGAACTTCTCGAAAACCAAAACAAAGGGCCTCCATAATTGTGTTGGTTTTTTAAACTTTTTATACCATGTATATGAAATATATTAAGGTTTGTAACGCTTAGAAATATTGATGCTATGAACAAAATTTTGGTATAGGTGTTCATAAAATCACCTAATTAATCCATTTCCGGTTGTCTGTCTGTCCGTCTGTCATCACGATTACTCAAAAACGAAAAAAGATATCAAGTTGAAATTTTACAGCGTGCTCAGGGCGTAAAAAGTGAGGTCGAGTTCGTAAATTAGCAACATAGGTCTATTGGGTCTTGAGTCCGTAGGGCCTATCTTGTAAACCGTTAGAGATAGAACAAAAGTTTAAATGTAAAAAATATTCCTTATAAAAAAATATACATATATATAAATATATAAATATACTTATTTTTGAAACATATTTTCGTAAACATCCCTGTTTACCCGTGAGAGCGTAAATTATGCGCAAATTGTAGTATGTATTATATGGGAATATCAGTTATATATGTGTGACATGTATGTTTGTGTAATGTGATAGAGTAATCAACACTTTCTGTACGGCTATTTCAACAATTAACTCAATCAATTGTTTGTTTTCACTTGTCTGATTTATTAAAAATTTTTGTAAACACTGACATTCAACATTTTCTATACAGAGTATTTCATCAATTAACTCATTCAATTGTCTTTTTTTCACTTGTTTTTATAGCATTTGTGTGTACATTCAAATGATTCAAAGCATCCAATGTCATTTAATACGACTTATACATACACCTACTTACTACAATTGATTTTAATATACTCTCAGTCACTCGCGTAAGTAGTTTTTTCTTACCGGAAATAAAACATTTTTCATTTTAAAATAAATTTATTACACATAATAAAATCTTAAAAGAAGTCAACTTTATTTGGAGTATTATATTAAATAGAAGAATACTAGGTTGACCTCATTTATATCTTCTAGAATATGGGAATGACAACGACAATAATACGTTTTTTATGTTTAAATAAGAATAATGTGGCGTGTGCGTTTAGAATAATAGGAGTGTTCTTGAGAAAAATATAATTGTCCATCGGAAACGAACAATGACATTACACATTTACTTTAAAAAAAATATATAGGTCGGTATTTAAACCGAAAAATAGGTTGGGAATTTGATCTGGACGCCATCATGTCAAAGGTAGAGACACAGGACGGCTAAGGGGAAATAGTTAAGAAAAGTGTAAGAAATATCTATATACAAATTTCTTGAATATTTAAAAATGAATACTTCAGCTTTCATTTATTTCAAGTGGGCCACTCAAAAGGAAATATTTGTTCTACTTTTAAGTTCATTGAAATTTTTTTACAGTCCATTGTGTTAAATAAAACATATTAGTCCTTATTTTCAATTATTTTATTCCGTATATTTTTTTATTCTGATAAATAACATAATTTGGTAATGCTATCTAAATCTAAAACTTAATAACCAAAAAAATGTATCCACAAACCCTACCTGTGTTGGGATTTTTATTTAAAAAAAAATTAAACTCAAGATTAATTTGATTAATTTGAAATTTCAATTTGTTTCTTGGAAAAAAGTACACTCAAAATAAAAGACTTGTTTTAACTTTTTGCGAAATAAAAGCAAAAGCAAGTTATTAATCAAAATATTTCGAAATAATGTCTTTAAAAGTTTTCAAGATTTATTCACGAAAAATATGGAATCAAAATATGTAGGATGTGTACCGAAGGAAAAATGAAAAAGAATAATTTGATAGAAAATATTTATTCGTAAAATTTTTTTATTAAATTTTGTGATTGAATTCCCTGTGAATATATTATGTAACGAACATAAAATACAATAAACAGTTTTTTTTTTTCAATATCGAAAACCAATGTCGAATATCCTGATTAAGGATATGAGTATTAGCGTTAAAACAGATTAAAATTTTTGAATTTTTCATGATTGATTCTTATATTATGATAAAAAATAACCTTTTAAAAGATATCAATATACAATTTATGTCCTTGTAGAGGAATATTTGGTTTTTCTTTAAGAAAATTTGCATAGCTCGAGCTTTCCCTTTTAAGGTGCATGAAAAATTTAACTGTGTGACAAGCTGAAAATTATTAAAAATTCTTTGAGGACGGTTAGAGGCTAACCACGGAAGTGTTAATTTTTCGGGCCCAACCTTGACAATAGCTTCGATTATGTCCCTTTTTAAAAAAAGATAGTCTGTCATGGGAACTGTCAACGGAATTGAAAACTTTCATTTTTTATTAATTGTAGTATTAATATTTAAAATTTCATAATTTTTAAATTGAAATTATTAACAACACACAGTGTTTTCAAGCAGTCACTCATCCTAGAATTAAATATGCTCACTGTTGCTTAAATTCAGTGATTGGGTGAGAACCGCTGTTTTAAAGGTGGTATGACGCGAGTTCCATGATTTTCACCCCAAAAAGTGCTCATGGAGCCTAAAGAAGTTTTCACTTCAAAAAAACTCAAAAAATGTACTCTGGTTTTAGGTAAAGAAATCATAAAATAATGCTCATCAAATTAATAAATAGGATAACCTTAATAACTACATAACTGTGTATAATGGGTACAATATGCATACTTCATTTTATTAAACCAGTAAGTATAAGTAGCTAAATACTAATAAAAATGTAAAAATGACATCATTCCTAGGCTATTATGTATAAAGCGGGTGTCCGCTGCGCTGATGTCATTTATATTACGTGATCATATTTAAAGTTGATTCAGTTTGTTTATGTAGCGAAAATTGGATAGTCCTTGACTTAATATAGCTGACAACATTTATTTTATACATTATACCGATTAATAACAATAATAATAATAATCGCATAAATAATTTTATGGTTTACACTCTGTCCGATCTTCGCTGTCTTAAATATAAAGAGATTGTGTCTTAAATGTAAAGAAATTACATAATTTTCATACAATCTTTTTAAAAATTCAATGGTGTCTTCTTAACATGCTGCAATTTTTTCAAAATTTTAAGTTAATGTAGTTTTTTTCTGTAGCGCCTCAATATCTTTAAACAAATATATATAAGGATATGTATTATACTTTTTCCAACGGGTTTCAGCTAGGAATAATACTAGTTTAAAATGAAATATTATTATTAGTATATTATGATTTAATTTGAAAAATATTTTGATAAAATTTTTTCATTTTTCCCAAATTCGAAGTCTAAATACCTAAATGAAATTTTTCATCGCCTTTTTCGATATGTATAATACAATAAATAAGCCGGAAAATATCATTAAATGAAGTAGAGTTATGGAACAGCTCTAAACACTCGAAATGTTGCTTGTACGTGTTCCTCAGACCTTCAGGAACATTACTATTAATAATGAGAAAATTAGGGTACATTTCCCAATCCCATAGTACCTACTCCAAATAGTAACAGTAAAAATAAATTTTCACCTCAAAAATCATCTTTCGTTGATTTTTGAAGTCGCTGACCATGAATTGAGGTTAAAAAGCAACTAAAAATGGTTGCAATCCCATTATACCACCCCTAGAAGGGATAAAGATAAAAAAGTTTTAAATTCAAAATTTCTTCTCGGATATCGCCTCTCGGGGGTTATTGGGGTCACTGATCACGAATCGGAGGTCAAAAAGTAACTGAAGATTGTTGCAACCCTATTAAAACTACCCCTAAAAGTGGCAATATTTAAACTACCCCTTTAATGGAGTTTCAAATAGCAATCTCAAAAACCTCTCAAAGGACGATTTCCGAGATGAAATTTTGAATTTGATAAATTTTTTATCTTTGGTCACTTCTAGAGGTAACTTTAATGAGGTTGCAACCACATTAAGAGGCTTTTTAACCTCGAATTCATGATCAACGACATCGGAATCCCTCTGGAGACGATTGTCGAGGTGAAATTTTTATTCTTAAAAAAATTGTTTCACTCATACTATTTTGAGTGCTATGAGGGTGGGAAAACTATCCTAATTTTCTCATTTTTCATAGTAATGCAGGAGCTTGCGCTGCTGAATATTCCTGAAGGTCTAAGGAAGACTTACAAATAAGAATTTTTGAAACCGATGCTGTTCTACCACTTATCCACATTTTCCGGCTTAGATTAAGTGTACTAGTAATAAGACCTTAGTAAATGAACATTTGAGTTGATAGTTAAGCCTTATGTGGAATAATTGGACACAAGAAATACTAAAAAATCATGTTGAGAGAGATTGGACTCCACAGGTCCCATTTCTATCAATACATAAATTAATTTTTTATTATAAAATCGTGATATTAGCGCTCGAGTTAACTTAAAATGTTTAATTGTGATGCTTAAAAATATAAAACATTCACTATTCATATTAAACATATTTAAAAACCAATAAATAATGACCACGTATCCTATATAGTGCTATTAAATTTTATAATTATTATATAATAATATGAAAGAGTGTTGTACCTTAGATACATATATTGTTTTGATTCTAACGTTAAGATTTTTCAAACTTTCCTATCTTCCCAATAAAGGGAAGTTCTTGTAACCGATCCGGAAATCCATATCGAAATTTTCAACATATATTTCATTTCATCATTCATATTAACACTTCAACATATCCTTACGTTTTATGGCCATCGTCAACAGATTTTTCTTGAACGAAAGGAGTAATTGAAATCTCAGATAAGCGTCAATCGTTATGTAATAACATCAATATGTGTTGAAAAACTGAAAAAAACGGCGCATTGAATTTTATAGAGAGGAAATGGAGAAAAAAATTATATTTGAAATTTTTCTATTAAATTAAGTAATTAAAAATTTTGATATTGTCAAGATGTGACAAAATATAAGCTTAATCCACCTTCAAGGTACAACACTCCTCCCTACAATACATAACATAACATTAAAGTAATAATGTTATGTATGAAGACAATACTGTAATTAATTAAAATAATGCGCTTGTATTTATAACTATTTACTAAAATAATTAATTATTTATTATGAACATTAAATATGTAGAAACAATGAACACTTGTTGTCATATTCATTTATTTGACACAAGTGTTGAATTATTATTATTAATGAAGTGTGTAATTAATCGGAAAAATTTAAATCAACCTTCCTCCTATTCACTGAAAATATAATTGACTGTTTTTTTGGAATATCTTGATTTCCGATTTATAATTTTTGATTTTTCAAATAGCATTTAGGAAATTTGTAGATTTAAAAGATATGTTATTATCATTTTCTTGTTTAAACAAATATTAGAAAACATATCGGTCAAATAGTCAAGAAGTAAATCGTCATAGGCGTATAAGAAACGGAAAACCCTTGGAAGGAAGTGCAGCCATTTGGAGAAAACCCGTTACGGACTATAACCCCGCAACCGTGCACTTTCAGTCAAAAATGGTAAATTTATCATAAAAAAAATTTCAAGGGGTGGTCGCTGCTTTTGCAGGAAAGAAGGCAAATTATTTATTGCTAATTATGTCACTAATATTAACATTTTTCATATGTTTAATGAATTTTTATCATTACACTATGTATACTTCTTTTTTATGAATCTTGCACCCGGTCGCGGTGGTTACAACATTAAACGCGTTATAACCTCATAAATATTAATTTTAGGAAAAAAAGTTTAAAGTTTATGAATTTTATAAATTTAAAAGTCATTATCATTTTCTTGTTTAAACAAATATTAGAAGATCGATCAAATAATCAACAAGTAAATCGTTATAGTCGTATAAGTCATAAACGGTTAGTGATACAAAAAAAAATTAGTTTACAAAAAAGATAGGTAATTTAATTATATACAATAAAGCTTATTACCATTTTTGGTCTAAAGTGCATGATTATGGAGATATAGCCTAAAACGGTTTTCCTTAAAATGGAGGCACTTCCCTGTCTATTTTTGTAAGGATTTTGTGCATTTACATTCAGTAGGTGATACTGAACATATTTAAATAAAAAAATAACTCCTGTAATTTAATGCAGAAAATTTTTGTAAATTTTCAAACATAATATTATCTAAATGTATTTGTTAAATTATATTAAATAATATAATAACATAATATGTTACTTTCATGTAATTTATTTATCTATAGTAGTTATATCTATCAATAAATTGATGATGTTCATGAAATTAAAAAAAATGTTGTGTTCAAGGCTATTTGCCATATATACAAATACTAAACAATTATTTTATTTTGACGCCATCATGTTTCTTTTTTTTAAATATTAATAAATAAATAAATAATAATAAAAAACATATTTAAATAATTTATAAAAATAGAATTATTATGTATGTTGTTTGTCTTTGTTGAGTTGTTGATAATTAATTTCTACATATGGGAGAGATATTTTATGTAGTTTTATTCTATGGAAATTTAATTTGAATTGTTTTCAATTTGAAAATGTATTTATTAGTTTAGAAAGTGTTTAGAAAATTCCATGATAGCAATGTTAATATTCGCACCGTGCGCGAGTTTTATTGTAGGCATTTCCATGGTAACGATACACTACTTTAATTATATACTTACATTGAAAATTTAATATTATTGTCTCACAAATTTAAATAAATAATTATGATAATTTACATTTGAAAAATAATATTTGTACAATTTGATTTCTTATTTTCACAATTTTTAATGCATTAAGTTTAATTAATTAGTGTTTTTCAATAATTTTAATTTGACATTTTCTATAACATTAACATGTAAAGAATTGAAATTTAGTCATAACAGCCTCTTTTATTGCCAAAATCTTCTTTTCACTGGAAGCGCTGGAATCGATTTTATTGTCCCTACCATGACTACGCACACAACGAATAGTACTTATTTGCAGTTTTGTACCGTGTATGAGTGTTATTTCAGGCGTTTTCATAGTAATGGTACACTACTTTATTAATATAATTTATGGATGGGTATATAAGTTAATGGTTTTTATTATGGTTTACATTGAAAATTTAATATTATTTCAATATGAAATTATGTTAATTTACATTTAAAAAATATTACTTATGCAATTTCGTCTCATATTTTCACAATTTCCAAAGTATCAAGTTTGTTATTTACTACTTTATACCATTTACATGTAAACAATTGAAAATTGGTCATAACAGCTTCCTTTAACGCCATAATTATCTATCCACAGAAAGGGCGTCTATCTGATTCTCCCTACACATGGAAGTTAAACCGAGTTTTTAACTCTTGGTTTAACTAGGAGTTTTAATCGTTCATATTTTGCATACTTCTAAAGAAATAAAGAAATTCATTATCCGCATTAAATTGCATCAAATACTGTGTTGCATCACAAGATGTAATATTGTACACCTGAATAACCATTAATAATACCAGAATATACATTCAGCTTACTCTTGCAAGCTTCTGAATCAAAGTATTTTTATACCATGTATATATGAAATATACATAGTATTATAAGTTTAGTCCCAAGTTTGTAACGCCTAAAAATATTGATGCTACAAAAAAAAAATTGGTATAGGTGTTCATAAAATCACCTAATTAATCCATTTCCGGTTGTCCGTCCGTCCGGCCGTCCGTCCGTCCGTCTGTGGTCACGATTACTCAAAAACGAAAAGAGATATTAAGCTGAAATTTTTACAGCGTGTTTAGGACGTAAAAAGTGAGGTCAAGTTCGTAAATGAGCAACATGGGTCAATTGGGTCATGGGTCCGTAGTACCCATCTTGTAAACCGTTAGAGATAGAATAAAAGTTTAAATGTAAAAAATGTTCCTTACAAAAAAATAAACAACTTTTGTTTGAAACATTTTTTTGTAAACATCACTGTTTACCCACGAGGGCGTTAATTAAGTACAAATTTTATAGTATGTATTAATATCAAAGTGAGTATCTTTTGTTATTTACGTGACGTCAAAAAAACAAACGAGTGCGCATCAACACTTGCGCATTATATGAGAATATCAGTTAAATATGTCAGATATGTATGTATGTGAAATGTGACAGAGTTATCAACACTGCCTATACATGGTATTTCAACAATTAACTCAGTCAATTGTTTGTTTTCACTTGTTTTTTCTAAGTTTCTCTACATTCTGTTTTGCTTAAAAAAGCTAGCTTCTGCAAGTTTCAAGCATTTGAAAATTCATATTTATTACAAAATTTTGTGTGCTTTTTTATCCTGTTTGTTGTTTGTTATTTTTATACCCTGTATATATGAAATATATATCAAGGTATATTAAATTTAGTCGCAAGTTAGTAAGGCTTAAAAATATTGATAATACAAACAAAATTTTGGTATAGATGTTCATATAATCAGCTTATATTATTCCATTTCCTGATGTCGTCTGTCTGTCAGTCTGTCCGTCCGTCATGATGATAACTCAAAAGCGAAAAGAGATATCAAGTTGGTAAAATGTTAAAAAGTTAGAGAAAGAATAAAAGTTTAAATGTAAAAAATGTTCTTTAAAAAAAATAAAACAACTTTTGTTTGAAATTTTTTTCATAAACATCACAGTTTACCCGTGCGGGCGCAAATTAGGACAAAACTTTGATGTCCATTTTCTCCAAGACTATATAAGATAGAAAATTTACAGGTAACTTCAACTAGGTAGTAGTCTTGTGAATGAAAAAATTCCAGAAAATACTTTCGAATTTTTCGTAAATCAAAACAAATGATGATCGAAAGGCCGCCATAACTGTGTTGGATTTTTACTTTTCTAATTTATGAAAAATAATGCATTAAACTTTTTCTATACAGGGTATTTCAACAGTTAACTCAGTCAATTGTTTGTTTTCTCTTGTTGTTTATGTTCTTTGTACAAATATTTCCACAGTTGAAATTTGAAGTACCTATGTATGCATGGTTTAAACATCAAAGAACATTTCAAGATAATATCACTTGCATATACTCCGCACAAATGTATGTGGTATCATAAAATAGAAAAATGATATAAAAATTTTATAAGAATTCATTTAATAACTGTAAATTAAAACTGAACGGTTGAATAAGAAGTAATAAAAAGAATTTTTTGTGTACATTGAATATCACTAACGATAAATAGAGTATGGTACGGTATATTAATTATTTTGTTTAATTTATTATTTATTTTTTTAAGGTTTGTAAAGTGTAGCTACAGACAGGCATCAAGAGTTTATTAAAATTATCATATTACATACCATCAATTTCGGGATAGTTATTTTAGTAGGTATTTTATAATTGAGTATTATCGTTAGTCAAAAATAAATCATGAAATTTTAAAAAGTTAAAATTTATGTAAAAATATACTTACATATTCTGATTTCGAGTCATAAAAACAAAATTTTCTTTTAAAATTTTAAAATTAAAAATCGTAATTTTTAAACTGTATATCACGTGACTTAAACGCGGGTAAGCCCTGCTGTGATGTCATAGCGGTATGAGTCATAGACCATCAGTTAGTTCAGTGTAGACAGCTGGGTATAATATATACATAGATAAAAAGTATTTATATTTATTATAATCAGATGTCTATGAATATATCTGTCAAACTTATTTGTGTTATTTCGTATAGTGATACCCATATTACGTCATCAAATTGGATGCCCGCGTTTTTGACAGTTTAAAAAAGGTTTAAAATTTAATTTAAGTTTTTGGCAAGAAAGCGTGTGTATTTTTCCGAAATAAATTTTTTGTAGCTTTTTATTAGCAAAATCAACATTTTGAATTACTTTTTCAAAAATAGTGAAATACCCTATTTTACAAAATTTTCGCGCTTCCACCATAATAATCTTTCGTAGCGTCGTATTGGCATACTTCCAATGATCAAAAATCAATCAGTCTGTATATTCGAGTGTTGAGTATGTTATGATGGAAACATTTGCTTCCGCAATTCTATATCGTATTCATCGCAGATGTCGCTCAGAATTTTGAAAACTTTTATCAAGCGTTTTCTCTTCTTTCAATCAAAATTTGTTTAGCAGCATCAGCCAGTTCTATAGCCTCGCCATGAACCAGGTTTTTGTTTGAAGTAATCGACTCAAAGACAAAGTCAGTGAATGTACCGAGCTCAAAATATGTAAGGGTATCTGATTAGTCAGTGGAAACGCGTTTAAAAATAGTGTTAATTCAAATTTATGCGGAGAAATTTCTCAATGGGAGAAGTTTTGAACCCCAAAACCACTCCTGTGCGCATGGACCTGGATATTTCTCAAAAATAATATCGATGACTATACTTGAAACTTTTACAAGTTAATAATTATTGCCTAAATTTCTAGAATTTCACAAAATATTAGTTTTTGTTCTTTTAAAATTTACATACGGTTTCCCTACGAACACATATACATAGGGGAACACAGCGGCACATAAAAGCCCTTAAAGATCTGAAAAAAATATAAATGTTAAATTAACCAAAGGAAAACAAAAAAATTATGCTTTTTAAGACGCTATGATATTTTCGCAAGTAGTAGCCATTTATTATTATACTTAATTAATTATTTTTTCAGTTTTAATCATTCTTAATTTGATTTGGGTGTATTTCCTCATTAATTAAAATATACTTCTATTAATTAAATTATTATTATTATCTGACTCCCATAATAATAATGATCAATAATAATAGTAATAATAGTTAAAGTAGGTACCTACCAAGCTAACAAGGTCATTTTCATATAATTTCATATATTCACAAAATTTAATTATATAATATTAAACTTAATTATTATTTATAACAATAAATACACACAATATTTTTTTGTCTTTTTAGTCATATTTTCTACGAAAATACAGACTTATGTACTGTATTGAAGGTAAACGGGTATAGTGGTGGTGTATTACAATTTCGTTTTTTAATCCTTTGGGAATGACTGAAAATATATATTTTCCCGCTACTTTTGAGCAAATCGTACCACCCTCTTTAGTTTAAATTAGTTGATTTTCGGTATCTAGATTTTCTGACATTTTTGTCTTTGTGCACTTGCACAGCCCTTTAAATTTGGAGGTTGAAAATTTGTATTAAAGTTGAGTTTGTTTCAAGGCAGTAGGTACCTTCTAGGAGTGTCAATTTCCCAACCCCCTTACCTTTCTTTCATTTCAAAATATCATGGATTTTCGCGGTTTTTATACCTTTGCACACTTTTACAGCCTCTCAAAATTAAACTAGCTACTTTCTGGGCAATACCTTTTAGGAGTGTGAACTTCCCAGCCCTCCTTACCTTTCTTTTATTTCAAAATTTCATGGATTTTCGTGGTTTTTATAGTTTTGGGCACTTCCACAGCCTCTCCAAATTGAACAAGAAGGTTTAAAATCTGTATGTAGGTTGAATTAGTTTCAAAAAAGTTCCTTTTAAAAGTGTCAACTTCCCAGCCCTCTTTACCTTTCATTCATTTAAAAATTTCGTGGTTTTTAAAATTTTGCGCACTTTCACAGCCTCTTCAAACTGAACTAGATGTTTGAAAATATGTGAATTGAGTGTAAAGAAAGTGCCTTTTGGGGTACTTTCTTATACCGAAATATCATTGATTTTCGCGATTTTTCAGGCTATATTCACTTGCACAACCACTCTAAATTGATCTATAGGGATAAAATTTTCATTCTATGTTGAGTTTTACGAAAGTGCCTTTTACAGGTGTCAAGTAACAGCTCCCATTTCAATCATTTCATTTTTGATTTGAAATATCATGGATTTTAACGATTTTTAAAATTAATGAGGGGAAAATATGGCCTTAATTACGGAGCTCTGATTTTTTTTTTTTTGAGAATCATTGTGGTTTGTCTGTATCTACATGGACAATAATGGTTTCTCAAAATATATAAAACAAAACTAATTATATAAAATTTTATTTAATAAATCACCTTGACTTAATCAATTGATTGAATTATTTTTATAGTTTTCAATTTAACATGTAGGCCACGTAATTACTCTCTATTGCAAACTGACACTACTGGGTCGTGGCGTAAGAAATATACGAAGGCATAAGCAAAACAAAATTAAATTTGAAAATAATTTTTTACACCAAAATAATCGGTGTAATCCTTGTACCCACGTTAATGAATGGTAAATAAGTTTCTAGTTCAGAATTCTCCTGTTTGAAAGAATCAAAAGTTCCGTCAGTTTCTTTTAAATGTCCTCAAATTCACTGGCATTATACTAACGTCAACGGTTGAACTTCAATAATTCCGTTTGATATTACATAAGGCTCATAATTCGTCATCTTACATTTTCGATTGCCATGACGGACGGAAGAACGGACAACCGAAAATGGACTAATTAGATGAATCTATGAACACCCATACCAAAGTTTTTTTCGTAGCATCAATATTTTTAAGCGTTACAAACTTGGGGCTAAACTCAATATACTATGTATATTTCATATTTACATGGTATAAATATTATTTTTAAACTATGAGTAACATAGATATAAATAAAAAAAAATTTTAAAAGTATAAATTATTAACTTTGTTATATATATGACACGATGAAAAACACATAAAATTGACATAAAATGAATGTGAAAAAGTGTATCATAAAAATAAATTCGAATCGAATTCAATAAAAAATAATAAAAACTAATAATATGTATTAGTCATGAATTAAATGTGAATAAAAGTATTTTTCAAATTGAATGTGTATTTTAAAGTGAATCATACTCAACTCAAGTTTTACAGTAGACACATTGTCTGATCAATTTTATTATACAACAATTACGCATATGAAAATACCATCCATGTAGTCAAAGACTTCAATTATTTTAAATTATTAAAATTACTTTTTCAGTCATTTTATTTACCCAATATGGTACACTCAAATTCAAAACAATCACTTTATTGAAACTTTCGGTGTGTTGATATGCTGTTTCTGCTTTTCCGCCGCAAATGATAACCAAATATACCAACAAAAAACCTTTGTACATAACATAGGAAGACATTAGACCACTTTGAAATGTTAAGAAATTTTGAAATTCTGGAATATCAGGGAATAACTTGGGACTTTATGTTTCGATTAGGGAAAATGATAAAAATATTTTCTAAGCTTCTAAGAGTAGACTTTAAAGGAGTTATTATTTTTCGTTTTCTTGCAATTTATATTCATTTAATATCAAATTTAATCAGAAAATCTTAATTTTAGAATCGATTTACTCTAGTAAAGGACTTGATTAAATTTTGAGTATTTCTGTATTTTTTACTTGAATTAAAAAATTTTCAAAACTTTAAATATAGGCAATTAAAAGCCTAATACGCACACTTTGTTAAAATTTGAAGACAATTTACCACGACTAACCTAAAAACAAATAAAAAATACTTTTTCAAAAACAAGCTTTTTTTGTATTAAAAAGTAGAAAGTAATATTTCCTATGAGTCACTCATACATGACTATTTGTAAAAGCTTGAGACGCTCCAAATCATCTTTGATATTAGCTTTACATCTTTAGCTTTTATAGTCATGTATGAATAACTCATGAAAATAATTATTTTCTACTTTTTAGTACAATAAAAGCTTGCCCCTAAAAAAATATTTGTTATTTAAATTTTTAATCTATTTTTGAATGAAAAATTTTTCTGGTTAATAAACATGCTTACTAAGAATTAGGAAATAATAGACCGGAAACAATTTCTGTAATAGCGTTACATTTTTGAACGCAAGGGCTAAAAACTTTTCCGATTACCCTGAGATTTTACTATTCAATGTCCAAAATACATCATGTTTAAATTTTGTACTTTTATTACTAACTGTTGGGTATAATTTTCATATCTCTATTTTTTGTTATTAAAATTTATAGTTTCTATTACCCCATAAATGATGCATATGACTATATATAATCCATGCATTTTTTTTTATTCATATTGATTCTAATTTACTGATCGAAACTGTACTGCTATGTGTGCAAATGTACGATGGCTAGTCAGTCAGTCGACTTTACATTTTTTTATGAATGAATTCAATTGACATACATTTTATTCTTTGTAATAATAAATAATAATTGTATTTTTAATATTGGTCATCGACTGTCGTAAAAAAATCATTAATGATAGGCGTCAGTCGGATATATAAGTACTTTTATTTTTTCTTATACTTAGATTTTCTTTTCTTGGATACACGCGCAATAAGAAAATTTATGAAATGTTATATTAGGTAAATAATGTTATTAAATTAGATCCTCTTACATTGGTTTTATAAACTTGGAAATTAGAATTTTCATAAATAATAAGGTTGTAGAAAATCTATTATATGCTTATCATTTTTGCTGCAAAAATAATATTTACAGAAATTTTAACGATAATTGATTTTATGAAATTGTATAACATTTAAATAATATTTTTCCCAACGCCGGATATTGATGAAGTAATAATATGATTTTAAAGAATTTATTTTTTTTAAATAATAACAATCCTTATATTTTATAAAAATTAATTTTGTGTTTTTTTATCTACATATCATGATTAATATTGGAAACTTTTATCCAACCGATTTATTTTTAGTGGACAAAAACTAAAGCTCCTTTATTAAAATAATTAGC
Organism: Chrysoperla carnea; assembly: GCF_905475395.1. NCBI lineage: Eukaryota > Metazoa > Arthropoda > Insecta > Neuroptera > Chrysopidae > Chrysoperla > Chrysoperla carnea. The sequence goes on along the minus strand of NC_058340.1, from coordinate 52,941,758 downwards.
TGGCCCGGCGAACTTCGTACCGCCTAACAGTCGAGACGTTTACATTTCAATTGACATTTTACCACAGACAATTTACATTTTACCATAGACAATTTGTTTTTGAGTAATGTTACAATAGTATAAATGTTAATAAATATTGACATTAATATTTATACGATACTAACGTCACTCAATTGTTTTGCTTTCCCGGAACCCCTCTACTAACACTTAGACTTTATGGTATGGTATTAAAGTTCAAATTGACTTTTAATTATTATTACGAATCTTCTCTGTATGGGAATATAAAAAAGTGTTGTTTTTAGACCTTTCAGGCAATTTTTTAAATTTTTCTTTCCGTAAGAACCATCCTCTTACTTCAAGGAAGATTATAAAAAAAGAATTAGCGAAATCAGTTCAGCTGCTCTCGAGATTTTCGCTTAGCAACACATTCAGCGATTCATTTTTATATTATAGATTATTAGCTATATCAAAATTTCTACATACACTATTGAAATCGAGTTTTTTTTTTATAGATTGAACTTCTTTTTGTACTTGTTACATAAAATAATTTGCTCTTAAGTTATCGCACAATTATTTTAAATAATTACTCTATAAAAAAAGCGTCAAAGAAAGCGAAATATTTTTGAAAGAAATAAAAATCTTAAAACTTATAATAATATTATATTATACAAAGAATATGTTTTAATAATGAGATAATGACATATATAAGAAAGATATAATTAAAATATATTTATTTAATAAACACGGCTGGAGGATGGTGTGTTAAACATATGCGGGTACAAATTTAATGGAATTTATGTTCTTATTTATCATATTTATAAAATTAACTAAAGGCATACTAAAAGCCATCATTTAAATTATCACTAAATTTAAAAAAAATTTATATTTTTCAACACATATTATGGCAGTTAAACAATTTTGTTTTGATTAAAATATTATTTGATAAAATATGATTTGTTAGTCATTATCCCAAAAAATATGATGAAAATGCGACATGATGACTACAAATAAGGTCAGATTTGAGCAAAGATGTCAAAGAACAGATCACAGATATGTTCAAAGCTTGGTATTTCCTATATGGAACTTGTGACCTATAACAACTATCAATGCATTACAAAGAACTTTCATATTTTTGTTTGAACCGTAGTATATAGGTATTAGAAAATAAAATACACCAAAGAGGATTTCAGAATTAATCACGATTCCTTTTCGATATTTTCTGTGAGTGAAATTGAAATATATTACAATCGGACGGAATATATCAATTGATTGAAGAGGGTCCCTTTATTATATCTCTTTGAGAAAAATCTTTTAAAAAATATTATTATACAACCAGTTCTCGGATTATCACTTTGTGGGAGCGCTGGGAAAAGTGAAAGATCAGAATTTTGAATTTTTGTCTTTTCATGATATAATATTTTAAATCAGCAATTTGCAAATTACATTTTTAATGGAAAATATACATCTAGTCTACTTAAATCTAAAAAAATTAAATAAATTTTACTAAATCACATAGTTCTATTGTGTATTATGTAAATATATAGAATTATCATTAAATAAACACACCTTTACTTGTGAAATGTCAATACCCTTTTTTAATCTCAAATATCAATGTTTTCCTAAACAAATTTGAGTTAAATACTATGATTTAGTAATACTGTCTGTGTAGTAAAAACTGATATTTGAATATGGCTTTAAAAAATTTTCAGACTTTAGGTCATAAGAAATCATAGGCGTCCTTACGGGGGGCACGTGCTCCCTCAATAACTTATTTACTACATATTATGTGAAATTATACATATTCATTAACATCATAAATAAACGTCTTAAAATATCTAACACCACAAAAACAAATAGCATACACATTCAAATGAATCATGTGCTTTATACAAATTAAATGGATGCGACAATATTAAGACGCTTTGCAATTACTAACTTTAGGAACTCTCAAGATACCATCGAAAAACCGTAACATTTTTTTGATATTAGTATTTCCTGGCTAATTACCACAGCAACGGTTGAAAGGTCATTTTCGTCATTCAGACGTCTGACAACCTATCTAAGGAGTAAAATGGGACAGGAGAGGCTAGCTGAATTGGCTTTGATGGCCGCTGATAGACAAAAGACAGCTGAGTTGATGTCAGATGTAGTACTCGATATGTTGGTCGCAAAATTTGCTATGCATATTAGAAGAATTGATTTACATTAAGATGGGCAGATATTTTTATTATTATTGTTATAATTTAAAAAAAATTGTATGTTTATTCTTCTTCTTAATATTATAATTTTAATGAAAGACTGACTTTTATAATTTTTGTTACAATTTTAAGAAGAGAAAGAAGAAGAGGTTTTAAGTATTTAAATCGAAAATTTAGTTTGTTATATATTCGTGAATAAAAAAATCTTTTTTTTTTTTAAATCAATTGTCTTATATTACTTAAATACAATTTTTTTTTCAAATTTAATCTCATGTTTATTTCTTTGCGAAAATATTAGAGCTTTCAATACAGTTATGTCTAATATTGACAGGTCATATCTTATCACACGTAATAAAAAATATTATTCGCATAAAAAAGTTTTGAAAATTATGTGTTTATAATAAAACTGACATATTTACATAAAACATTGATTGTATTCTGTTTTATAAATTATTTGTACGTTAAATTCCATAGATATTTATTATCTGTACCAAAATTACGATTAATGCAAAATATATTACAAAAGTATAATTTAATTATAGTCTAAGAGACGGTATAAGATCGGCCTTTATCTATTTGATCACCAGATGAAACATCACTACATAGTATAAAACAAAGTCGCTTTTTCTGTCCCTATGTCCCTTTGTACGCTTAAATCTATGAAACTACGCAACGGATTTGGATGCGGTTTTTTTTAATAGATAGAGTGATTCAAGAGGAAGGTTTTTATGTATAATACATCCATATTATAGTAGAGTAAGGGGTTGAAATAGGGGTTGAAATGGATATGACACGATATACAACCACTTCAAAGATCTATTGTTTTTATCTAATTTTAACCTTCGGAGGGTAGAAAGGTGTAGCGAGAAAGTGGGAAGGAATTATCGGATATTTTCAAAAATAAGTGGGGTATCAAATAAAAGAGCATGACGTGTACATTACAAAACTGTTATCCCACGCAAGGAAATGTGGAGGGAGGGGTGCAAGTGGGGATGTTGCCCAGCAAAGCGGGTAGTTCACAGCTAGTATTTTTATAAAATTTTATTGATTGATAAACACGCCTATGGTAACTGATCTATCGAAAAATGTTCATGGCTATTTTTAATTTTAATCATTTTTTGTAACTGTATTTGCAGGGAAGCCTATACCATTATTTTCGGAATTAAATTGTCTTTCTTCTGATACCAATTTGGATTGGTTAACGGAGTAGTTACCTACATTGACTTACGGTATGAACAAGTGTGTCTGCAAAAAACCGTTGTGAAAAATTGATTAAAATTAATTAAATATAGTTTCAAATATTTGATCAAATCTATTCGATAATCGTCAAATATGTTGGTAACAAAATTTTAGCGTAAAAAGGCGATATTTTTTTTAAAACGCTGACATTTTGAAAACGACGAGGCTAGGTGAAAAATTCATAAGACAAAAATTGTTAAGAAATGTCCAAAATATATGATTCAATTGTTTCTGAATCAAATATTTGATCAAAATCACACAATAATCGTCAATTTTGAAATCAATATACGTTTTGTATCTATAAAACGGCGAAATTTAGACAAAAATGTCGAAGAACAAAAAATGCTTAGAATAGTTCAAAATATAACATCTATTTTTTTCCATTTTCATGATTTTTCAGCACCATTGGATATTACACTTTTCACACTTTTTGGTCAAATCGACTTTTTTCTCCCTCATATGTACAGTTTGGGCACGGTCCCATCAAAATTGTAATTTAAGTTTTAATTTCCGACCTTTTGATCATTTTTGTAGACAGATATATGTTTTAAATTAAAAATTATCACGTTAAAACAATTAAAATCAACACTTAAAGTCATGTATTACAAAATTTAAAGACATCAATAAAAGAATACTTAAAAATAACATTAATTTGAAAGTTGATTATATTCGATATTAAATTACATTTACAAATTTTAGGGTAATTGTTTGATATTTCTAATATCCTAGGTTAAATCATGCGTAACGACGAGACTACGTCTGTATTCAACTACGGCTTCTTTGGGTAGACAACGAATTTATTTATCTTCATACAAAAAACAAATATTATTTTTTATATATAGAGTGATTTTTTTTAAAGTTTTCAACTAATTTTTTCGAAAACGATTTTTGGAATTATTTGCTGCAACAAGTCAAAAGTATTTAGGTAGTCCAACTAAAAGTTTTATGAATATGTACTTAATAAAGTGATATAATCGAAGCTAAGAGATATGCATAGTTTTCAATTTTTTAAATTTTTAAATAGTCTTAATTGATTGAGTATATCATAAAAGGTGGCCATGATTGTTTGACATTTACTGTTTTAAATTTTTACAGAAATCTTTAATTTATGATTCAAAATTTTTTTCATTCTGCTCCATCTGTGATCAAAAATTTTAAATAGTAAATGGCAGATTAAATTTAATTTATCTTTATAATTTATAGCTCATGTGTTATTCAGATGTATGAGCTATATTGCTGTACAGTTTCATTAAAAACCATTCGCTAGTTTTGGCATGAAAGCGTAACAAACAAACAAACATCCTTACTTTCACATTTATAATATATAGGGATTTTTTGTAGTTTATAAATTTTTAAATTAATTAAATAAAGTAGAATTTCAATTTTGAAGCCGCTATACTAAAACCTTGCTATAAGTGCTTGGAATAGCAGTTTTTATAAAAATCGCGCACACAATCAAACATTCATACTGATGAAAACTTTTTTTAAGTCGATTAAAAAATTAGGCTTTGCCTTAAAAGTTCAAGAAAAACAAGCCGGTTTATTGATTTGGTGAACTATGACTTATAAATATAATTCGTGCACATTCTGGGCAAAAATGTATATACCTGACCTTAAAAATGTTCAAAAAGTTCATGAAGGATTGGCTAAATCTCTGGCCAATCTCAACATGGCTACAAAATTTTTGTTGGCGACTGGAATAAGATTGGAGATCTTAGGTATTTAAATGCAAAGAACAAACAAACACGAGTTGAAGACAAAATATGAAATGTTTTCAGATTAAGAACCGCGGAAGTAAACCAGGTCGTGTTGAAAATAAAATTTGATTTGGAATAATTATAATATTTTTTTTTTTTTTGGGAAACGAATAAATACTTACAACATTAATAAACATCAAAAACGTAAACTAAAAATATTTTTACTCTGATTTCCGTCTTGATTAATTAATATTCATTGATGATTGATAAGAATTTCAGTTTGATTTTATTAAAATTAACTAGCGTAAAAAAATTAATTGATGTTTCAAATAAGAGGAAATACCTCATTTACATTTTCCATTAATAAAATACAATAAATTATTGTATAAAATTGATGTGTAATTTAGTTTTATTTTTTTGTTACAGACAGATCCAAGCACATCATTTCTACGAGCAGCAAGATCTGGACAACTAGAAACAATACAAGAATTTTTAGATTTAGGAACAATCAAGGATATTAATGTTTCAAATGCTGTAAGTACTAAAAATAAATGTTATATTTATAATGATCATTCCCATTAGTCGTGGAACCGAAGAACTGAAGCTTTCTGCGATTTTCTGCATTCAATTCGTTAAAGCGTCAGGAAATTTTGTGACCTAAATTGATTTATAAGAAATTACAAATTTGCAATTTGCATAATTAACTATATATAAAATTATTGTTATAGGGTACATACATGGTAATAAAAATAAATTATTTTTATGAGTTAACTTTTCGTAGAAAGTTCAGGATTACTTCATTTTGTGGTTTTACCAACAATTACTTTCCTTTTATTCAATCTATGAAATTTTTTATATTATTTAGTTTAACAAATGCAAAATATTATTTTATTATTTTTTATAATAAATTTCATATTGAATTAGAAAAAAATCAAATAGTGAATTTTAAAATATTTTTCATAGGGAAAAAACGATTTAAGGAAAAAATATTGAAAAATTAAATAATAGCAGGTACTTTCTCGTGTCCGTAACATAAACATTATTAATTCTGTTAGCGACAAAGTTAATTGGAAATAATGAAATTCATATTGAGCAGCAAGAAAGTTGTCAATTACTCTCACGACCGGCATTTACGGCCATTAGAAAATCCGAATAATTTGCTCATACTTTTTTAATTGAGTTATCCCTTTCAATTTTCCGTGAATAACGGCTAATTAAATGTATCATACGATTCATCATTTGCATACGAAAAGTGAATTTGGCACACGCAATGGGCAAGTCTTGTAGCAAAGAAGAAAAAATCTTTTCCCACATAAATAATACAACTGAAGTTTACAAAATTTAAAAAAAAACCCACAAATTTTTCGAGTACGGAACCCTAAACTTGCACTTGAAACATATCTAAGAATACTCTCCATTAAATTACCGTTTTCCTTTAAGCCTTTTCGAAACTGAACCGATTTTGAAGGTCATTGCCATTTTTAGTTTTTTCAAGTACGAGACCCTAAACTTGCACTTGAAACATAGCTAAGAATACTCTCCATTAAATTACCTTTCAAACAAAAGTAAAAAAATCAAAATCGGTTCATCCGTTTAGACGCTACGATGCCACAGATAGATAGACAGACAGACCCACACGCATAGCGCATAATACGCCTTTTTTAGTTCGGGGGTTAAAAACAGATTATTATACCTGTCCTTTTCTGCTACCACAGTCAAAACTATTAACGTAGAATCGCCCAAATTTTATAATTTTATGTAAGCAACTTAAAAATTAAAAATATTTCTGTAAACTATTTCATTTTACAGAATGGTTTAAATGCTCTTCATTTAGCAGCAAAAGAGGGTCATACTGATGTGGTGCTAGAATTAATTCGACGGGGTGCAGTTGTAGATGCAGCTACTAAGAAAGGCAACACAGCTTTACACATTGCATGCTTAGCTGGACAAGAAGAAATTGTACGAATATTAGTTCAAAATGGTGCTGCTATTAATGTACAATCACAAAATGGTTTTTCACCATTATATATGGCAGCTCAAGAAAATCATGACGGCTGTGTTAAATATTTATTATCGAAAGGTGCTAATCAAACTCTTGCAACAGAAGTAAGTAATTATTATTGTTGTTTTATTGTCATTAAAACAATAATATTTTGCGCATTGAGCTAACCTTTCCAAAAGAAAAAGATTAAAGATCTCATAAAAAACTTAGATCATTAGAATTTGGAGAAAAAGGAAATAAATCTAACGTATTTTTTATCTCTTTTAATACCAATTATAAATTAAGTACCTATAATTATCCATCTGTAAACCACAATACATTTTAAATGCTTAGATTTCTTACAATTGTTTAAAAAAGTATTACAAGTCTATTCACAAGCTAGCATATATTACTGATTATTTGTAAATTGAATTTTACTCTGTTAGTTTTAAGCGAAATAAAAAGAATTATTGGAATTAGTGATACTTGAGCTATAACCCCTAACGCTAAAATTTCGTTGGGAAACACTAAAATTAAGAGTTCCGAAAAATCATGGAAAATATTTGAGCCATTGAACTCTAGCTTCAATGATTGGCTGAAGCAATCTTCAAAGTTCTATATATCTATACTCACCAACATATGGGAACCAAACTTTTAGTCAACGGAAAGGCAAATCAGATATTTTTGGTCTTAAAAAGTAGGTGGGAATGCAAAAGCTCATAAATACAACAGTATTTAGATAATGGCATATAATCAGATTTAGGGAAAAAAGCCCGAAACTGATAGACTGAATCAAATTTCTGTAATAGTGTCCCATTTTTGAACGCAAAGGCTAAAAATTGCTGAACCAACCAACTCCTCTATAGTCGACAAACCCAACAAAACTCGTAATTACTATTGTTTCCGATTACCGATTAAACAGCACAGTAAATGGGGGAATCAGGTCTAGAAAGAGGCAGCTATCCACCTTTGAATCCCTCTCGATAAACCCATGCTTGCAGGTGACTTCTTTCTTGTCTATTGGGCAAAAAAAAGTATCCACTCCGTTGTTCACATTAGCGTGTGACTAGGCATGTCAGACAAAATATTTAACTGTTTAAAATTTTTTGTCTTGAAATTTCTTTTGCACACACAAAACAATTTCTTTAAACACAATTAAGAAGCGTGTAGATCAAAAGAACAGTAAAAAGTTATTGTATTAGCGTACCGATTTGTGAACATTAATAATAATAAACCGTTTATTATTTATTTGTATACATCCAAAAAATAAAGTATTATTATGTAACGAAAATAGACCATGTAAAATTATTTTTCTGTCAGTAAATAACAGCACGATTTTTATGCATAATTTGTCCATAGAATTAGAAATAAAATTTAAATCAATGGCAATTTGAATAAGACTATATTTTCCATGTTTTCAAACTGAATATATAGATCCATTAAAATCCGCCATTGAGCTAATTTTAGGATGGAAAATTTTTGCAGGATCCCGTTTATAAAATTCTCTTACGCAACGTAAAAGGCCAGGTTGCGCTAGTTTTACGATTTTTCCCTCAAAAAGTGTATGAAAAAATCAGACTTTATTATATTTAAAATTTTTAATATATTGTAGTGTAAAGCTTACGCGCGAAAAAGCACCCAAAAATAAAGATTTATTGTTCTGTGCATCCTAGAAAGATGGAATTTTCACCAATCGACTCGAAATAAAGTCAAATTTACAGAAAAGTTCGAAAAATTTCATTCTCCACAACGCAATCCCCGGAAAATCCACAAACAAAATTTTTTATTACTTATATATTCTGGTCAGCATACTTTTTATAAAAATTTTGATAGGAAATCATTTCCTAAGCACTCTGCAGAAACCATATTTTACTCACTGGTGTACATACCAATTACTTTGTTTGTTTCTTTGTTTCGCTTTCACTAAAAAACTACTGCACTGATTTTGATAAAACTTCATAGTATACCAATTACTTATTTCGATATTTATTATTTATTTTCAGGATGGATTTACTCCATTGGCGGTAGCAATGCAACAAGGACATGAAAAAGTCGTTGCTGTACTATTAGAACATGATACTCGTGGCAAAGTTCGATTACCAGCTCTACATATTGCTGCAAAAAAGGATGATATCAAAGCTGCAGCTTTATTATTGCAAAATAATCAAAATCCAGATGTAACATCAAAAAGTGGTTTTACACCATTACATATTGCTGCTCATTATGGCAATGATAATGTCGCAAAATTACTTCATGAGAAAGGTGCTGATGTTAATTTTGCTGCAAAACATAATATTACACCTTTACATGTTGCGTCAAAATGGGGAAAAGTATGTTGAAGTACAATTTATACAAAAGATTCAGAAAATAGTCATTTTTATCATTTTTAGGTCAGTATGGTAATGTTACTTATTGAAAAAGGAGCAAATATTGAAGCACAAACACGAGATGGGTTAACGCCGTTGCATTGTGCTGCAAGATCGGGTCATGAACAAGTCTGTGATATTCTTGCTGATAAAGGAGCGTCTCTAAATTCTAAAACAAAGGTAAATACGGAAATGCAGTCCAAATTTCATAAATATTACATTTTATCGCTGTTGTCTTCTAATACGGATATTTATTTACAGAATGGTTTAGCTCCGTTACATATGGCAGCCCAAGGAGATCATGCGGAAGCAGCCCGTAGTCTTTTACGACGTGGTGCGCCCGTGGATGATGTTACGGTGGATTATTTAACTCCGCTTCATGTCGCATCACATTGTGGTCATGTCCGTGTTGCAAGACTATTATTGGATAAGAAAGCCCATGCTGATGCGCGTGCTTTAAATGGTTTTACGCCTTTGCATATTGCATGCAAAAAGAATCGAATTAAAATTGTAGAATTATTATTGAAATATGGTGCAAGTGAGTATAATTGTATTTAAACATCGTCCAATTTTTCGGGCCCAAAAAAATTTTACGAGCACATTATTTTCAAAGCTTTTTTCATATCCCAGTTGCTCATTATAATATCAAACTACCTGCGGATTACGCCTACATAAATTTTTGACCTGCAAATAATTTTTAAAAAAGCTGGTTTTATATACGTAAAAGTTGTGTGTACAGCTTCAAAGTAACGCAGAAAATATATTTCTAACTTCTAATTTTACAACTTACCTTTTTGAATGTGTAATAAAAAATATGATTTATCTTAAATAGGTATCAGTGCTACAACAGAAAGCGGTTTAACTCCATTACATGTTGCAAGTTTTATGGGTTGCATGAACATTGTTATTTATTTATTACAACATGATGCTAGTCCAGATGTTCATACAGTTCGTGGTGAAACGCCCTTACACCTTGCTGCTCGTGCCAACCAGGTAATTCAATTCAACATAAACATGAATTTATTATTAATGCAAATTTTTAAGTATTCAACAGTTGGCTAACTTACCTTGAATATTATCAATTGGCTAAGCCCTAAAAGCCATTAGGCAGTCTTATATTAAAAACCTAACAGACTGTGTTCAACACTTCGCTTTTAAACTTTTCCACTTTATAATTAAACTTATTTTCTCGATTGGATATTTTCAATTTGAAGTAAATGACAATTGAGATGATGACTAAAATTTTTATTACTTCAAGTGAAACACTGCTTACGAAAACAGAAACAACAGAAAAAATAGGAATACAATTTTGTAATTCAACACTAACAATTAAATGATATTTTTTTACAGACTGATATTATTAGAATTTTATTACGAAACGGTGCTTCTGTGGATGCTAAAGCTCGTGAACAACAAACACCTCTTCATGTCGCATGTAGATTAGGAAATGCTGACATCGTTCTTTTACTGTTACAACATGGTGCCCAACATGATGCAGTTACGTCAGATATGTATACACCATTACATATTGCAGCAAAAGAAGGAAAGGAAGAAGTAAGTTCATAATTTATTGTTTTCCGAATATACCCTCAATTATTACGTTAGGCATATATATATTAGAATGAGAAATCAGCTAATTATATGTATAAAAAGGTGCCTCAAAATTAACTAAATAAATTTTAAGAGATATGCTATTCTATACTAATTAAAAAACTATGTTTTCTATCAAAATTACTAATTAATTTTAAGACAACTTTTATGTATAAACTGATTTGTTTAAGAGAAACGAAAATTGAATGTTAATTAAATTATAATGTAAATTAAACAAAAAATATTTTCTAGGTTTCTCAATTACTTTTGGAAAATGGTGCATCAATCACTGCCACCACAAAAAAAGGTTTCACACCGTTACATATTGCAGCCAAATATGGTCAATTAAATATTGCCAAACGTATTATTGATAGTTGTACAGCAAGAAATAATAATAATAAAAATGATGAAATTTCGGAAAAAAGTTTAATCGAAAATCAACTAAAATCAAAGGAAATAATAGATGCAGCTGCAAGAAATGGTGTTACTCCACTTCATGTTGCCGCACATTATAATAGTCAACCAATAGCACAACTTTTACTTGAAAATGGGGCATCGCCACAAGCTGTTGCTCGAAATGGACATACTCCATTGCACATCGCAGCCAAAAAGAATCAAGTAAGTAATTTGTTCTGCTTTCAATTATAAAAAAAAGTTAATTTGTTGCTATTGGCTTTGAAAAAGTTTTGTATATTCAGGAAATATAAAGGAAATGATTAAAATATTATCTGAGTTTCTTGAGATTAGACTCTGAAGACGTTAGCGTCAATTTTATTCATAAAATCTGATATTATTCACATTATTGTTATAAAATTTCTAAAATCAACAGTCAAGGCTTACACTTATTGAGATGTTAAAATTGCATGTTGTACTTTATATTAAAGTTATTTTCAATTAATCGTTTTTTTATTAGATGGATATTGCTGCTCTTCTGTTAGAACACAAAACAGCCGCAAATGCAGAATCTAAAGCCGGCTTTACACCATTGCATTTAAGTGCACAAGAAGGTCATACTGAAATGACACAACTATTAATTGAAAATTCCGCGAATATTGATCACGCAGCTAAGGTAAGTTAAATTTAATTTACTCATAAAAACAGTGATTAAAATTGATTTTTTATTCTAGAATGGTTTAACTCCATTACATTTGGCTGCACAATACGATCGATATCAAGTTGCAAAAATTCTACTTGATCATGGTGCCAATTCAAATTCAACAACGAAAACTGGTTATACACCATTGCATGTGGCCAGTCATTATGGCAACGCTAATATTGTTAAATTACTCCTTGAAAATGGAGCAAATGTGGGATCAGCGACTGAATTAGGTTATACTCCATTGCATCAAGCCGCACAACAAGGGCACACTCTTATCATAAATATTCTCCTTAAAAGTAAAGCAGATCCTAATGCTCAAACCAAAGTAAGTGCAAAAAAAAATTATACCAAATAATTCTCCTTTCTTGATTTAAAGCGATCGTTTAACCAAAAATAACTAGTAATATAGTCAGAGCCGAAACTACAATAGGGTAACTCGGGTGCCTCCTGACAAGGGGTGGAGGATCATTCAGAATTCGTCATTGTTTTCATCCGGATGTGTACACAGCACTTTTGAAATTTCTAACTGTTCCTATCACTATTGCGAAAGCTGAGAGGACTTTCTCTTAATTAAAGTTGATTAAAAACTTTTGGCCTAGCTCAATGGGACAAGATAGACTCAGTAATTTAGCGAGCCTGTCCATCGAAAATCAAAGAGTGCGCAAAATTAACTTCAATAAAATAATAATTGAATTTGCTACCGTAAAATTTAGTAGAAACAGGTTTTAGTTATAAGTTCTTGCGTTTTTATGTAGCGAAATGTTTTGAAAGGGCTTGTAAACCATTACGTGCGAGTATATCATGAGTATCATGACTGTTTATATTATTATAACGAGTGATTTTTGGACGTGAACCCCCAAAATTTGTCCCGGGGTCTTTTCATTTCTACTTTCGACCCTGAATGTAGTCTAGTGCGTAAATGTATATCTTCTCCACTTCCCAAAAATAACAATAGAAGAATAAAAAAAATTTTTTCTTATTTCAGAATGGACAAACAGCATTAAGTATTGCAAACAAATTAGGTTATGTAACTGTTGTGGAAACACTTAAAGTTGTAACAACAGAAACGATTATAACGACAACAATAAGTTCAACATTTGAAGAGAAATATAGAGTGGTTGCACCTGAAGCAATGCATGATACATTTTTATCAGATTCAGAGGATGAAGGGGGTAAATATATATTAAACAATATTTATTATTATTAATTAATCAAGTATCTTGTATTCTAATTGAATATTGTTTTTCTTTTATCTATAATTTTATTAATTTATAAGTTTATGCTAAAGATTTCAATCATTTTTTTTTAAGAAAAATGAAAAAAGATTTAAATTTTTACAACTGATTCCACCACATCAATTAAATTGTCGATTAAGCCTAAATCCGCCTCTGCACGTTATCCTAATAAAACAAAACCTTAATAAAACACAATAATATTAGCAAAATGGAAAAATTTGAAGTTTTACAAGATAAATTTTACTATAATTTGTTATCTAATCTTTTTTTACCTGTACGTTTAAAGTATTTCGATAACAATATAACACTCAATGGGATTAGGAACCACCCACCATTCTAAGTATTATTAACATTATATGTTATTCATATATAATGTTATAGTTATAACACTTAGATTGGTAATACACGTGCGTTTTTTGTGATAAAGAGTGAAATGAAAATGATACCAAAAAGTTTATTAATCAATTAACCACCCATTTATACGCCTTTTGTGAAAAATTCATATCGATTCTGTATGGTTTATGAGAAATTAACTATCGAAGTCGTGTTTTTTGGTATAAATACTCTTTTTTGGTAAAACCATTGAATTTGGCAATTAATAAAATTGATATAAATTTTTAACAAAAGGCGTCTAAAAGAATGTACTAGGCATCAAAATACCTTAATATTTACAGAAATATTTGCTATATTAATAACCTACTCCTATATTGGCAACTCATAATATTGCTATAATTCTTGTCACTATGGCTAGTATTGGGGAAATTTTTCGCTTCAACTCAAAAAATTCGCCAAAACTGCTGAGTTCTTACGTATCGAACTATTTAAATTAGTTCACTTCATGTTAATTAGTGATTAAATTGATGATGTCAGATAGATCAGACGAGTTCCGTAAATAAATAAACAGCTATTCGCTCCGAGCGTGAATTTCGTTTCCATGACAACGATACACTACTTTAATTATAGAATTAATGGATGCATATATAATTGTGTGGATTGCATTGAAAACTTACATTTAAAATTTAATATTCTTGTTTCACAAATTTAAATAAATAATTACGATAATTAACATTTGAAAAATAATATTTGTACAATTTGATTTCTTATTTTCACAATTTTTAATGCATTAAGTTTAATTAATTAGTGTTTTTCAATCATTTTAATTTGACAGTTTCTATATCATTAACATGTAAATAATTGCAAATTAGTCATAACAGCCCACTTTATCTCCAAAATTTTTCACTTAAAGCGCTGGCATCGATTTTATTATCCCTACCATGACTACGCACACAACGAATTGCATTTTATATAAAATTTTCGATGATCTTTAATATTATGGTCATCGTAAATTATTTCTAATTTACCGAAATTATTTTTCAGTTGTTATATTTTAAGGTTATGTTCATTTCGCTAATGGCTAATAAAACCGTTTAAAAGAGCAATTTTTTGAAGAAAATGTTTATTATTTATATACCAAATATATAAATAAATTAAGGGAAATACACCTACAAATTTTGCATATCATCCATCCTAAATTCTGACTATGATTAGCTTCATTCTAATTTAGTTAAAATAAACTTTTTATTAAGAGGTGGTGTAATCAGTTTTTATTGACAAAAAGTATATAAATATTAAATTTATGATCTTTAGACTGAACTTGGTAGTTATTAATTTTGATTTTATTTTTTTAGTAGAAGATCCAATGTTGAGTGACACTCAACAATATCGGTATATGACAGTAGATAACATGAAATCGTTAGGAGATGATTCAATGCCCATTGATGTTACAAACGATGAAAGACATGAGAACAAATTGTTTTCAGGTACAAAAATTTACTGCAATATACCTTTACTCATTATTTTCATTTATTCATTTTAATATGTTCAGATTATTAAAATGTTTAAATCGAAATAATATTTGTTTTTTTTAATAATTTAGTAGTACCCAATTAAATGTTCCTTTTTTTGAATCATTTTTGTATTTATGATTTATTTTTCTCAAGTAATTTTTGCTGATAGACAAAATAAACTCAGAAATATGACAAATGGGTCTCGTTTCGCTTTTGCTTTTCGTATTATTAAGGTACAAATATACAGACGAGTTCGATTACATTTTCACATCGAAAAATTTTTGGGATTTTCAAGACCAAATAATATAAGCATTCCAGAATTTCTGCTTACGCTTACAACCAAAATGTAAAAAAAAATGATACAATTTATCGCAAAAGCATAAAATATATATGGGTTTAAAAAACATTTTTCCCATATCATTATTTATATGCTCAAATATCCGGTTTTTTTGAAACTGTATGGCTTTTTTTCCACAAAATGTTCATATAAACTTGTAAAATCTAATTTGAAAGCATTTTTTTTTTAAATTTTCTAAACTACTCTTGAAAATCTTTATATATCGCGTATGTTCATAATTTCTAGGTGGTCCTATGAATGGTGACATTGTTATTCATTCTATTCGAGAATCTGTTCTTACAAGTGGAGTACCCCCTACACAAGTCGATAATGTAAACATTACTCGACCACCTATTCATGCTGGGTAAGTTATCTATTAAATTTATTTTAACGTAAATTTATTAATAAATTAGTTATTTTGTGTCTTAATATTTAGGAATAAAATAACAAGGACTTATAACTTTTCCATCTTTTTAGAATTTCTTATAGATTATTGTTGATAACTAATAACTGAATTATTGAAAAGTATATAGTATTAAAAGTATGTAGTGTTATGTCGCTGAAGTATTATTAGTTGTCAAATATTTGTGTATATTTGGCTTTTCAAATTTAAGTTTTATGGGATTTTAATGCTATGAAAGGCTCTATCTAGCGATAGAAAAAAGAACTGTAGGCGGTGGTTAGTCCGCATAGATATATAATATTTAACGGAAATGTTGTTTACAAATTGTATATTGCATACCCTACATACATACATATATAAAACATTAAAATAATTGTATTTATTTTAATTTGGGTCATTATATCATTTAAGTGACGTTGTAGTGTGCCAATGTTCAATTTAAAAAAAAAAGTATATCGTGATTTAAGTATATAAAATTAAACGTACAATATTTATATAAGAATACAAACTACGAAATTTATAGATTATAAAAGACTAGGTGGGTAAATATGGCACAGCACATTAAAATGTAGAATAAAGTAGGATCTTTTGTATTTTCATTCAATGAAAAAATCAGCTGAATCTAACAGGTATGGTTTACATTTTTTTACTCATAGCACTGATATCATAGTGTTAAAATCTCATAGACTGTTGTCAAAGAATACAGATGTTTATGCCTGTATTCTTTGCTGTCGTTTTTAAAATAAGGGGATTATGATTTAATTTTACTGTAAAATTCGAAAAGAATAAAATATTCCTTCATTCTTTCTAAATGAAATTTTTTAATTTTGTGATAGTCTGTACAAATATTGATCTACTAACATTTCATCTTCGACCAATCGTGAGTTTAGAAATAAATTTTACATAGAATATTTACTTGATCGAGAGTCAACTCATATTAACACACAATTTCGGTCAATATAATAAGTTTTTTAATGAAATAAATAAATGATAATAAATAAAAAATGATACTTTATGTATTGAAAATTCATTAATTAATATTTTTTCATAAATATACTATCAAAATATATTGTATACACCGAAATTATGAGCTACGAATGGAATAAATATTTCGATTCGTGTATTCGAGTAAAAATAGCAGCTCTTCAAGTGACAATAGACCTATATCCGACTTCATTTGAGTTGGAGAAATCACGAAGTCAATATTCGAAAAAAATCAAATCTGTATATTATAAATGAATTTTCATGTACAACATTGTGTTGATTGCTTATCGTAACTTCTCCATACACTGGGTTACGATAAACAACACCCACGTTCAAGAAGCCAAGACTCATCATTTTCCCTGACGAAATATTTTGCTGATATACACGATACTTAGAATAATGTAAAGAAGTTTTTACCTTCCGGATTAATATTTAATTTATGTATTACGAGTTAATTCAGTACTTTCCAATAAACAATACTCTGCATATGAGCGCACAAAAGTCATTAGACACATAGATTTGATTTTTTTCCAATCTCCTAACTTATTATTAACCCTTTGATATTGAGAGAAAAAAACTCTCAGGAAGAAAGCACACAAATTTCTTCAATTATTTCCGATGTACTACCGTCTTAAATGCTTCCTTTGATCCTTCTTTAAGATTTTATCATGCCGACAGAAATTAACTAAGTTTTCGACTACGAGAAAGCTGCTAAAATATTCATCAAATAATTGATTTTTTTTCTTAATTAAAAGAAAATCTTATAGGATAATGTAAATAAAAAGCTACAATTCAATAAAAATGTACTTTAAATGAATGATTTTGTGTTCTGTTCAAGCATCAATCGCATAAAAAGATATCATAAATTTCAAGCTATTTATAAGTGATTAAAACTGCTTAAGACCGTGCTTCAGGCTGAATTCAATAATAACCACAATAATATTATGTTGTGATAGGTTTATTAATTATCTGCTTAGAAAAATGTTAAAATTGATTAATTAATTTTCTGCAGCATTGTCGAGTATTTGATGCATCAATGGCCACAACTCAAAGGACATGGCTTAACCCGTGAGAGGTATTTTGTAATCAAATATTATCAAGTGGCACATTTATAAATTAATGGTTCAATTAATTAATTAATTAAAATTTATTTATTGTATTATAAATAACATTTATTTATTGTTTTAATTATATTTATATATTACTATACTAACTTGCATTTTCTAAGGAATGACTTTAATTTTATAGTACTCCATTGTGATATATAAAAATTGCATATAATGTATATAATAATGTTGTCATAATAACTTGTACATATATTGTGTTATTTGTCAATGTAAATATATCAAATTATTCACGATGTTAAATAACTATTTTCTATGAGGTACATACGTTACGGATAAAGGCCAAAAGGTTGCAATTCTATGGAACAATATGATTGTTTACGGGCCCCGGTACAATCTTACCGTTTTTGAGATACAAATGATTGATATTGTGGAAATTAAAGACTATTCTATGGTTTCTATGAAATATTTTATTTGTAATTTATTGTATCTCATTAAAAAACTATAAAAAACTAAAATAGTAAATCTATAAATAATAAAAATAGATATCGGTGAATAAATTTACAAACTCAAGTTATTTAAGGTCCTGAAGAACATTAACAATCTAATTAGCAATTGGAATAAAATACATTCAGTTCAACTCTACAAACAACTTCAATATTCTTCGCAATCGTAATCAACAATTCGCACTCATCAAAGTCTCCATGCAACCATTTAAATGTTTTGAGTCAATATTCTAAAATTTCTAATTTCCAATTTTTCACACTACGTATCAGCGTGTTCTCTTAAAATACTAAATTAGATACGTTTTAAACTTTTCGAAGCTATGAGGCTCTAAAGGTGGAGGTGTCATATGGTAATATGCATTTATTTTGAGAGTTGCAAGAATTTCAAAATATGGAGAAGCATAATGCTTCTACATTATTCATCGACTGACTATGATTATTATAGCATATACCTACTTCAATTATCATTATTTAATTTTATTAAACTTTTCAGCTTTTAAAAAATAAATCTAAAATTTCAACAATGAATTATTTAATTTTGCATTAATTTAAATTATTTAAAGCATTAATTGTTAGAAATAATGATTCGAAATGCTGAATTCACATCAGAGCGACAACGCGATGGAAGAACACTATTCTAATGAATTAACTCTGTGATTCTTTCATCCCTTCATCGCTTGATGCCCATCGCTCTGGTGGAAATCCATCATTTGAGTTATAATAATTAAAGTTATGCAAAAACAATATATTTTTTAAATAAAAATCTTTATGGATATTTTATGAGACTATATTATTTTGGCTCAAATCGCTTCATTGAAGTTGAGACATTCAGTAATTTTTCGAAATTTCTTAATTGTTTCACAAATATCAAATTTTTAAATGTGTCTGTATTAATGATAAGATTTTAATCAACTTAATTTTATATTCTGTATTAGTATAAAATTAAAATATCAAATTTCAATGTTTAAGCTTTTTACATCTAGATAATTTGTTCGAATTCCTATAGCTATATATATTTTTGCTTTGTTTGGTTTAAATTGTTCTAGTAATTCTCAGATTTGTTTGTTATGTGGTTAAAATGCCAAATAACTAACTTCTAAATTCACACAGATTATGATTATTGTTTTCGGGAGAGCTAAAATAATTGCATTCAACTAAAATATATAATTTGAAGACAGTTGTCTTTTCGGCAATTCATTAACTCTATATATTTTTTATCTTTATTTATTATATTTTTGGATATTATTTACATAAATTAAAATATTTGTCTAATTTGTTTTTAAAAGTAACATTGGGATAACATGTTTATCGAGTTACAGTAATAAAGGGTTAAAACTTACAATACTATTATTAAAAGCCGAATTAATTATTTATTACTAATAAACTATAATTTACAAATAAGAAATGTTAATTTTACAATTAAATCGCATCTAAATCTATAACATATTCGTTATTAAAAACTAAAATAAAAAATTTAATGAATCCTAATCGAAACGAAAACTAATATTTACTAAATATGAAATTTTAAAAATAATGTAATGATATACAAGGATGTTTATAATACTTTTCGAAACTAAGAAAACGAATTCATTGTACTAAAACAGGAAAAGTTCTGGAATTGGGAACGGAAAATTTATCTTTTTGTAAATCATAGTGCATTAGGCGCTCAATTCGATAGTATTTATTAGAATAAAATATATGAAACAATCGGGCTCGATTAAAAATGCCCTGTCCGATCGTTAGTTTAACTGGTTTTAGCAGATTCAACAAACTTTTCTTCAATATTTGAATTATTCCCAAATTTTCTGGAACCCGATCGCAGCGTCACCTTTCGGATCCAATTTAATTTTAACCGTTCCAATTTTTTAAATTCTACACAACATTTTACAAGGAATTGAACAATTTCTTGTACTCGCTTTTTAATCTAGCATTATTTGTAAGAAAATAAAATTATCTCTCCCTACTTAACTCTAGAAATTTTTTTCTTATTTCGTTTCATACTTTCGACACCGATTCCTATCTTATTTTTCTTTTTTTGCTACGAAACATACGACCACAAAATTTATTCAAGTATTTTATAAACATCCGGTACAAAATCTGTAATGTAAATACTGATATCGCATTTATTAATTTATTTAAAGAAATTGTAAACATATTTTACAGGCGCTTCTGTTGTTTTTCTTTTACAATAAATCTGGCTTCTAAAGAATAATGGTTTTTTAATATTACTAAAAGCAATGGTTTTATTTAATTCATAACATAATATAGCTTTATATGGTGGTCACTTTGAGGAAAAATCTGGAAATGAAATGATTGAAATTTTGATACCGCATTTTTTGGATCGTTACGCACGATCTGTTAAAGAGACTAATTTATTTAGGTTATCGTGTTTAGAAACGACTAATACTTTTCGTGTAATAATTAGTACCTATTTTTAGACATAAAATTTGGATTTATAAACTAATTTACGTAAAAAATAATTGGCCACCATATTTGACCTTTAAATATTATCATTCAGTTTTTTATTACAAAAACGGTCGATGTAGTTTTTTCTTATAAAATTTTTTCAGCATAAAGCTATTTTACTTAGAAGGCAGATATCACAATATTGTAACATGCGCAATATTTTAATAATATTGCTCAATTGCACTGTAAAATAACTACACAATTTGAATATATTGTAATTGATATTGCTAATATTAAATGTTAATATTATAATTTAATTTACAGTTTTCTCGTATCATTTCTTGTTGATGCACGAGGCGGAGCTATGCGTGGATGTAGACATAGTGGAGTACGTGTAATAGTTCCTCCTAGAGCTGCATCAAGTCCAATTCGAATTACTTGTAGATATGTTCGTATACATAGGCCAAATGTTCTAAGTTCAAATACTATTACTAATTCTGCGCCACCTACTTTACCATTAGGAGAGGGAGAAGCATTAGCTAGCAGAATTTTAGAATTGGGACCAGTTGGTGTTAAATTCCTCGGGTAAGCATTCAATTTATAGTAGATATTGAATAATATTATACATTATTTTTATTTAATTTCTTTTTATTCAGGCCTGTTATATTAGAAGTGCCCCATTTCGCCTCATTACGTGGTGATGAACGAGAAATAGTAGTTTGGAGATCGGATACTGGAGAATCTTGGCGTGAACATTCTCTTGATGCAAGTAATGAAGCAGTACAAGATGTTTTACAAGATAGTTTCCAAGGAGAAGGTAGGTATTTTATTTAAATTTGTTTAGTATTCACTATCCCCAACAAATTAACTTTTATGTTCCAATAACAAATCCATTTAGTCATTAAAAACAGAATTAATTTTATTTAGTATACAAAAAAATTATTTTACGAATAGAGATTAGTTTTTTATTCCATGAAATTCAGTTATTAATTAGAAAATGAAATTTACAGAATTATTACAAATTGAAGATTTACACACATCACGAATAGTACGAATATTAACAAACGAATTACCACGATACTTAGCTGTAGTTCAACGTTGTCGACAAGACGGGGGTATTATTGGTCCTGAAGGTGGTATTTTATCCTGTAGAGCTGTACCACAAGCGCAAGCAGTATTCCCACCAAATGCTTTAACAAAACGTATTCGTGTTGCGCTTCAGGTAAGATTAAACAAAAAAACTATTAATACATAAAAATTATATGCATGCTTTTTTTTAATAGGCACAACCAATGGATCCTACATTAGTTCATAAAGTATTAGGACGTAGTGGTATTGCAGTTTCACCCATTTTAACAATTGAACCAAGGCGTAGAAAATTCCATCGTGCTATTACACTCGGTTTACCTGCACCTAAAGCACAATCAATGGGCATGATTAATCAATATCAATCTAGCGGTGCCCCTACACTAAGGCTTTTATGTTCAATTACAGGTATGCAATAATTGTGTATATATTTTTTGTAAGTAATTATGTTGTCTGTGGGTAATTCTTATAATTATTGATGTTTTATGTAATTATTCGCATCACTTAGGGAAAAAGACAGGTAATTTTGACGATATTATACTCATTATCGATTATATTTTATTTATGAACAAATTGTTATTTTAATATGTCGGACAAATGTGATTTTTCCCATATTTAAGCGTGAATTTTTCATAATAATCCATGTAGAATCGTTTACTATATGCATAAATAATTAATATGCATGAGTTTTTAAAATTCAAAAAAAAAGTTTTTAAATCTTAATAATTATTTTTTTAATAGTTCAAATTTTTCTATAAATTTGTATTCCAAATTAGATTCGAAATAGAACTCAAAAAATATACACCTTAATTTTCTTAAGCTTAATTTAGTTTATTTCACATTTTATAGACCATTCACAAATAACCAATGACTTGCCAATGATTTTTTTTGTAATTTATAGTAGCTTTCTAATTATTTTATATTTGGCATGTAAATATCTTGGAATCAAAGTAAATAAAAATTACGTTTACGACCAGCGTGTATTTTGGTAACTCATTTTATCGAGGACGGAAAATTTGGGAGGTTGTTCTTATGATCGTGTCCTCAACTGTACAATTATTTTTAGATTTGAAATTGTCTTCAATTGAGACAGTTTAGCCAGTCTGCAATGTAGAACTTATTGAATATCTCTCAAGTTCGAATTCACTTTATCAAAGATAAAATTTGATATTGACAGCAAAATGATATTATCCTCAATGTAAGTGGGGAATTTTATTCAGTTCGCCATGTGTCGGAATATGTCTTTTAATTCATTTGATCAAGGATAAAGATCTTATATAACTTTATTAAAATAGCAACAAGATGATACCAGCGTGGTAATTATAGAATCATTTACTTTTCCTTAATATCTTTCAAATTATAAATTTCAAACCAATCTCATAACGAGCTCTTTTGTTTGATTATGTTACACTTTGTACTTGGAAAAAGTTGACATTTCTCACCTTTTCAACCCTCCGTGCAAGCGGCAAAGGGCGATACAAAATTTTGAGCGATAGATTCCAAAGCTAGAAAGTAAGATTCCAAATGCGATTATTTTTAGCAGAGATGCAGCTGTTTGAAATTTAGGTAAAATTTTGTTCGTTTAATATTTTGGTTGTATATGTTATTTTGTGGACAAAGAATTAATCACTCTCGTAATTCAACAACTGATTGACTAAATAGTTAGTATTCTTTTAAATTTTGAAATTCCATGATGGATTGCAAAAAAGTGAATTAATTATTCGTTTATCATTATTTATAACTTCGTAAAGCTTTAATATGATTAAAGAAAAATTTAAAAGAGTTTAAAAAACTTTATTCGGCAGTCTCAATATTATTTAAAGCTATAAATTATTTTTATTTTGAATAATTTACAAAAAAATTAACAATTCGATAAGTAACATTCGATAAAATATATTTGCTCAAAATGTTTGTCCTCTTAAGGATTTAGATAGTTTTAGAATTATCTTCTAAAATATTTTAATATTGCTTATCAATTCAATTAATAAAAATTCAGCAAGCTTATTATTAAAGTTGCCAATGCTTTTGTCACAAGAATTTTTCAAGAGTCCAAAAAATTACAAATTTTATCCTTTGAAAACGTTTAAT
Organism: Chrysoperla carnea; assembly: GCF_905475395.1. Taxonomy (NCBI): domain Eukaryota; kingdom Metazoa; phylum Arthropoda; class Insecta; order Neuroptera; family Chrysopidae; genus Chrysoperla; species Chrysoperla carnea. The sequence goes on along the minus strand of NC_058340.1, from coordinate 52,917,632 downwards.
TTCTATTTAAATCAAAACTATAAATTTATTTAATTAGGAGGACAAAGTCGGGCTGTTTGGGAAGACGTAACTGGTTCCACACCTTTATCATTCGTAAAAGATTGTGTTACATTTACAACAACAGTGTCGGCACGATTTTGGTTAATGGATTGTAGAAATGCATCTGAAACAACACAACTAGCAACTGAATTATATAATGAAGTTTGTAGACCACCATTTATGGCGAAATTTGTTGTATTTGCTAAACGAACGGGATTACTTGAAGCAAGTTTAAGGGTCTTTTGTATGACAGATGATAAAGAAGATAAAACTTTAGAATCTCAAGAGCATTTTATTGAAGTAGCGAAAAGTAAAGATGTGGAAGTAAGTATTGTTCGCAGTTAGTTATATTTGAAATATTTTAAATTCAACTCGAGTCGGATAGACCTCAAGCCTGTCCAATTGATTTGATTAATTTTTTATTAGGTTTGAAATTTTTGTTTAAGTATTATGATAATTTATTTCAACGAATTTGTTTTAGGTTTTAGAAGGTAAAGCCATTTATATTGAATGTGCTGGAAATTTAATTCCAATTATTAAATCCGGCGAACAATTATGTATGAACTTTAATGGTTTCCAAGAAAATCGACTGGCTTTCGAAATGAGAATTCGTAATCCAGTAAGTATTCTCGATGTATTTAATGAAATTTTTTTAAATTAATATTGTATGATAATTTTCGTATATATTTAGGATGAAGATCCTGTTGGTCGTATTATTTTTATGAACAATCCAAAAGTGCCAAAAGGGGAACAACCACAACCTCCATTATGCACTTTAAATGTTACGCTGCCAAATACATACGAGGATGGTAGTGATTATGGTAGCCAGAAAGGAGAAATAGGTAATTTCGTTAATTCTAAAAAAAAATTTTTTAATTTTCTATTTCTAAAAAACTTTAATTCTTTAAATTATTTATTAGGTGATATGATTCATCGTGGTTACATAAATTTGGAATCAATGAGCCGATTATTACAGGCAGATTGGCCTAAGTTAGCTACTGAAATAGATCATCCAATTTCTCCTGTCGATATTGAATTAATCAAATCCGAATATTCAGATTCAGTGCAGCAAGCTTTAATCATGTTGAAATTATGGCTTAAGCAAGTTGGACCATTAGGAACAGGTAAAAATTAAAATATATTTAGAAAAGAAATTCATAAATTATTATTCGATTTATCCAAATGATTATTGTTTCAGGAAATGTTTTGGCATCAGCTCTACATAAAATTGGTAGATCCGATATTGTGGAACAGTGTATCGATAAAGTAGAACTTGTGACCGATAACAAAGAAATTGTTGCCGCACAAAATGTTTTGGAAAAAACAAATTTAGATGAATCTTTAACAACTGATAAAGATCAATCAATATCTGAACATACAAATACTCACGATAGCAAAATATGGGACCATACATTAGACAAATCAGGTTTTGATGCATTAAAAGATGATATAGGTTCTTCAGGTAGTTTAGCAATAAAAGACGACGAAAAAAATATTCTAGATGTAGATACAGGTATTATATTATTTTTATTAATTGAGACCTAAAACTACTCTAGAAATTTCCAAACAAACGAATTTTTTTTGGTTCTGCTTAAATAATTCTGTATAATAACAATAATGTCAGAAAAAATAACATTTGGTTTGATCGATTTTTTAGCAGACAACTTTCCTGATAGGAACTTATTCTATTCAATCCGAAAATTGGACCTCTAGAGTGGCATTACTCGTTAAATAAATCAAATAATATTGATAAAATTGTTTATATGAGTTATATTTTAATTTTTGTTTTAGTTTCTTCGAAAATTTCCAATACCGATAAAGATCATTCTGAAAAAGATGATGCTCAACTAGATATCAGTAACAGTAGTAATACTGTGTTAGATGTAACGAATAATAACGAAAAACCATTAAAATCAATATTAAAAAATAGCGATAACGTAAAAGATACAACTAAAATTATTATTAAAGACAATATTACTCATAAAGAAGCCTTAGATTTTTTAGCTGAACAGTTTAATAATTTAGATACTTCAAATTCAATGAATTTACAAACCCCGCCACCTAGTCCTGCTGCCGATAATAAAGAAAGTGAAAATAATTTAGAAAATCAAAGTTATGATATTACGTGGGACATGGGTGAAACAACATTAGGAGGTATATATGATTGTTTTATTTAACCAAAATTTCAAAGAAAAAGTTATTCATGAACATTCGCCTGCGAACTCAATTATTTGACAAGGAGCTCAGCTCTTTCTCAGTTTCATCTTGTCTTTTGCTTTATAATCCAATGTATTTTGGACAATATTAAGACAATATTTCTATATCAATGAGTATTTCCTCTGTTTTCTTCCACTTTTTCTTATCAGAAACAACCTACGGGAACCTCAGACCAAATACAGTATTAAAGAAATAAATAAAATAAAATTGGCTGTCGTTTAAATATGTAATAAAGTTGCGAAATTTGTACTCTTTAAAATTTGTGGGGGTCTATATTCTCTACTCATTGCAACAAGAAAAAAATTAAAAGTTTTTCAAATGTTTAATCCTTTTTAAATAGTAAAAATCATTTTCAATTGTACAAAATACGAATTTATATTAATTTTTGTAGATTTATCATCGAATTTAATAGACGCAGAAAAAATATCTTCAAAAACATCATCTACTAGTCATCCAGCATCACCTCACAAAATAAAAACAATTAAAAAACACACAAAATTATCAAAAGAATTCCAAAAAACTGCTGGTGCACGACCAACTGTTGAAGAAATATTTTCGAATGCAAAAGAAATCGATCCAAATTTAGAAGAAGCTTTAAAAAGAGATGCAAATAATGTAAAAGTAATTGTAAATAAAAAGACAGTTGATAAAAAAGAATCAAAAAAACAAAATAGTAAAATACCAGTTTCTATAAATACAATAAAAACGACAACGGAAAAAGAAGTAGTTGTGGAATATAACTCTGATACGGACAGTCAACAATCACCGTTGAGGTATCAAGATCAAAATGAACAACAAATGTTAGGATCATCTAGTGAATCTGATGTTGCTTTACATGAAGGTCAAAGTGATGATGATGGTTTGTATGAAATTGACGATTTTTAATTAGTTTTATCCAACAAATTTTATTTAATATAGTCGTGCATGTGCTATTTTATTTATTTTATTTTTTTTAAACAAATGTCTATTTTCTCATTTAATACACAATTATTGTACTAATTATATATTTATCTCTTATAATATCAAATTTTTAACAACAAAAATCATAAATAAAATAATTATAAATAAATCATTATTGTTATAAATAAGGAAATATTAACTAACTTTACCCCTTAATTTTATTTATTATTCAAAATTTTACATGTAAGCCAACAGCAGTATTGACACTCACTCGGTAGCCTGAAGTTTCGAAATAAATATCTATTAGAAATTTCGAACAAAATGAGGAATTAAGGAGCTAATTAACAATATTAATTAAATAGTTTTTTCAATAATATTGGACCTGTTTTTTAAAACACTTATTAAAATTAAGATCTACTGATTTTATTTGTAATATTACTATTTTTCTAAATACGTATAATTTTTCTTTATTTTTTAAATTTTATTTAATGCTTTATTTATAATTATATGATTTTTGTCCATCTCAATAACAGACATTATTAAAATAACAAAGAAAGTAAAATTTAATGACAAAATAATTTCCTAAAAAGTATTCTTGATAATTATTATTGATTCAAATGCTAGAGAAATGTTTGCTTTATATTTTTTTTTTTCGAAAGATGTTATTTAGTTTGCAGTATGCATTAAAAATATTGAAATAATTTTCATTTTAACGCATGTTTTGTGCACTTTATTTTGCCTTTTGTTATTGTTGTAAACAGTGATTGTGCAGAAGCATGGGCCCTATACAGCATGGTTGGCCATCTCACTGTGTGTGCTGATGTTCGCTCTTTTTCCCGTTCTACGTTCACTTATTATATGAAACACCCAAACAAGGGTATGCTAAAAAAAATTCTAGAAAATATCACCATTTTTTTCATTTAAAAAATTTGTTGATCAGCAATTTATTTCAATTAAATTTTTTTTGTGGCACACTCAAGCATAAACGTTATACACAATGGATATTGTTCCGAAATTAGCAGCTTGATTGTTAAATATGTCGTTTTATCAAGTTAAATCGCTTAAAAAATTTGTAAAATATCACTCAAGAAATCTTAGACTTACAATTTTTATCAATGACATAGTATAAAACAAAGTCGCTTCCCGCTGTCTGTCCCTATGCCTATATGTACGCTTAGATCTAAAAAACTGCGAAACGGATTTTGATGTGGTTTTATCTAATAGATAGAGTGATTCAGAAGGAAGGTTTTTATATATAATACATTCATAATATAGTAGAGAAACACTGATAATTTTAGAGGTTAAACGAAATTGCGAACAAAAGGAGGGTAAGTGACGGCATATGAAGTGAAGGTTATAACACAATAATCTTTGTATTTAAAATTGAAGTTACCCAGCGAAACAGGTAGTTCACAGCTATTTTTTATATAAATTTATGTATATAGCTGGCGCCAACATTTTGAGGGTAAAGAGATAACTTTGGTTTAATAAGTTTGGCATTGTAAACCTTCTCTTAACTCTTCTATAATTTTAAAAATTTACATATTAGAACAAAGAAAAGGACAAAAGAAATTAATGTAAGATTAAAAAAAATTTACAGCGCAACTTTTTTTTGCCACAAGACAAAAACGAATAAATGTTCAAAATTATTGCGATCATTATGTAACCATTTTAATAAATAAACTAAAAATGGAACTAATAATAAACTAACAAATAAAACTAATGATTAATTAACAAATAAAACTTATAATTAGAAAAAGTAAATAACAAAATTTGAAGAAAAAAAAAAGGAAAAATTTGATAAAATCGATCAAAAACGCTATCCGCTGAATCATATGCAACAAAAACTCGACGAATACACATAAACAACAAAAAACTTGGAGCCTTACAAATTGGGTACTCAAACGACAACCATTGAAGCAAATAGGCCTACTATTTATACGTAAAAAAGAAAAAGAAAGCTATAAAATTAAAGAAACTCCTCAGTTAAAAACTTGGATTTTGCAAGATAAATGCCTACCACGTAGTTCTTTTAAAAAATTGCAAGTCTAAGATTTATTTAGTGATATAAAGGTATTCAGAAAAGTTTTGGCAACCATGTATTTTAATTAATATGAAAACCATGTTTTTAATATTTGGAAATTCAAAATTATCATCATTTAATTATCGTGTACAAACCTCATTCAGTATTAATATTCTAAATAATAAAATTTATTTTCTCAAATTTTATTATACTTCTGATTTATCTAATTTTATTTCTAGCTTTTTTATATATTTCATTTGTACAGTATGCGTTTAGATTTAGATTTGTTATTAGTTTTATTAACAGTAGAGTTTAATAATAAAAATGGCATTGTTTAAATTTTAGGCTGTTAATTAAGAACAATGTCTAAAAAATATAGTCATTAACATAATTAAATTAATTGATTAAACTATTAGAGGTGATTTTATTAATTGCTATTAGTTGTTTCTATTTTTAACAAAAAACAAGTACTTAGTAAATCAATTAAGGGATTACGTAAAATTAAAGAAAATTGTACTTTTTATTTATTTTCTTAAAAATAGGATCTCTCAAATTTTCCATTTCAATGACTAAAGCAATTTCGATTACAACGTAGGCATCATCAGTATGGATTGGCCAATCGTAATTATTTTTCGGAGATATATATTACTAGTCATCTATTTGCGGACACTTTCACTTTCAAAATTGATAAAAATGTCGCCAGATTAGCGACGAGTAAGATATCTCTCTGGATAATAATTTTATGATTATAGTTAATTCATAATGATTACGTATTTATAACCCGAAAATTCTATGTGTTAGAGGGAATTAAGGATAAACAAATATTTTTACAATTTTTTTTTTACACATGGTACTTTATTTTATCCACGCAAATTATTCCGAGGATATGACTGACCGTAAACACAATTTTTCAAACTCGATCTGCCTAATATTACAAATAAGAAGAAAACAGCCTTCATTTCTTAAAATGTGTATTCATAAAATATTTCGAATTCAAATTATTTGTTTTACACCTTCAGGTGAACAATAGACCTTTGATTTTGTATTTAAATAATAAAAAAAGTTTTAGTGAGCTTTTTTTTAAAATGATAGGCTTCAAATAATAAATAATAATGGGATTTAACCTCCGTTTTCTTGATATACACGTCTATAACAGAAGCTACCCACACCATTATTTTTAATCTCTATTTATTTTAACTACATTCGAATATATAATGTGAGTGGAGTAGGTTTCTTCGTTCTTATCCAAGCGATGACAGTGTGATCAATTTACTGCTCCATTAATTATAATTGTTAAGATTGCCACTGCCTGGATTCGAACCCGCAACCTCTTAGTTAATAGTCAAACGATTTATGATGATTGCTGGTACAGGCTTCAAATACAAAAAAAAAAATGATTGAACTTTTTTACACGATGTAAAAAAGTGTCACTAGTTCGCTACCGATTCGTGCCTTCTTAATTTATGTGGCTAAAGAGTACCCTGTATATTGTAATCCTTTAATGTTAACACGATTAATCATTTTTCATGTTTATACACTTAGTGTTTTAAATTAGATTTAGTTTTTAATTTTCAAAACTGTTATTTTAGATCAAGTAGATCAACAAACATTTGCAGAAAGCTATGAAGAAATCCATATATCTGGTGATAAAAAGTAAGTGATTGTTATTGGTTTTGGAATATCTTTTAAAATAAAAATATTGTTGTTTCTTCAACTCCAATCTAGCTTGCAAGTTTGGTTTAATATTCTTGTTTTTAGATAGATTGGAAAAATTGTAATTTGAGACAAATTTACATAGTTAAGCAACAATATTTTTATATTTTTAAGAAAAATTTGTTAAATTGGTGGTTATTATCTTAGAATAGAAGTTTTATTATAGAAATAATAGAATAAATTTAACAATAGAAATTTTTTCTAACTTATCTTTTTAATTAAAATCAGAAAAAAAGAGTTAATGAGTTTGAGTAGAAATATATCAATCATGTTAATAAAAATTTAAGTGTCTATTTATGCGTGAGCGTTTTTGTAGTTTTTTTTTTTTTCGGGTTGATTTAGTTTACGTCGAATCAAAAATATTATAAGGTATTTTCTATTTACTACGGCAATAATACAGATCATGCATACATTCACGTGTAAATTGATACGAACTAATAAAAAATCTATCACAATAATAGTCCGCAAAAATAAAAATAAAACATTTGTATTAAACAGGTCGAGAAGTAATCAAGGCAGTTCGGATTTAATTACATCACCTGGGTCATCGGATGGTTTAAAAGGTGGCAGTATTGAATCGTTTTTAGCTGAAGAAAGGAAATATTAAAAATGCTATTTTAATATTTAATTTTAAAAAATATATATAAATTTATTATTATTATTTGCATGGTTATGGTTAATATTAAAATAGATTTATTTTCTAATTGCATGCTTTGCACTTAAAGATTAAATTTAAAAATTGTTATATTGAACGAAAATTTTAATTTAATAAATAATTTAATTATTCCAAATATTTCAATTGGTTTTATTTCCATATTAAAAAAAATTTTTTTTTTTAACATGGGCACTAAAAAAAGGTGAAATACCAAGGCTCGTAGCAGAGTCTATTATTATTCATATTTTGGAAAAAAGTTTCTAACAAAAAATGATACCTTTTACAAAAGAAACAACTTTCCACTTCCATTCCCTAAGGGTCAATGTGAAATTAAATGTAACTTTACCTGCTTGTAAAATAAAGTTAAAGTTAAAAAATACAGGTGAAAAGTTGCCTAGAGGGAATATATTAAGTGTCTTATATATTATATCTCTAGCCTGTTTTTTCCTGTCTGCACCAGCTTCCTTATTCCTTTATCAAATTCCAAGATTTAATACTCGTTTTAAAGCTTATCGTGCTGCATAATGACGAAAAATAGACTCTTGTACTAAAAATTTACCGCGTAGTGTTCATTATGCAATTTGTATATTATATCTGTATTAAAATTGCCTATAAATAAAAGAAAGTAAATTATTATTGATATTTTGTATCACTTATCTAGCCTGCTTTTAGCCACGGGTACCGCACTGGAGAATTCCGCACGGATAGAGCTAAGTATTATCATACTTCCAAGTTTAAACTTGTTGCAATCAATTCCAATATATCTAAATTAGTCTATCTAAGGCTGTTGTCGATATCAGTTTAAAGCTTATATTGTTCCTAAAGATTACATTTACAAAAATTGTTTACTTTTTTCAATCGATTCGAAAAGTATGAATGCTGTATTGTTCTCGGTCAGTATAAAGCATAATTAAATTAGGTTGAGCGTTAATATATGCTTTTGATACTGGTTTACATGACAGCTCAAAATGACAACACGCAAGTTTGTTATTGATAAAAATCTGTCACTGACCACTCTAATTTTATTTTCAGCAAGAATGGGTCAAGAATCATGACATTCAGCAAAGTTTATCAAGATAATTTATCAATGTTCTAGTTTTTTAAATTAAATTTTAGTAACTAATTTATTTACCAAAAATAGTAACTCAAAAGAAAATGTAAAAAGACGGCTAGCCAAAAAGACAAAAACTATGGAAAAAGACAGTACTGAGTTAGTAATGGTAGCTATTGTAAGTATACATACTTCCTGTTCAAAATTAAAAGTTCACAAAAATTTTCTCTTCTTTATGTTCATACACGATAAACTAGATTTAAATAAACAAAAAACTACATAATTTTGGTTTTTATAAGAGGCCTCAAAGATTAAGTGCCTTGGGTCTTAATTTTGCTGAAGATAGTGTACGAATAAATAATATTTATAGTTCAGATTGAACAATATTTTATTTACAAATTTGTGAACAATAATAGAATCAAAGTTTGAGTGTGAGTACTCCTTAAATGTACCCAAACTTTTTTATTATTTATTTTTTGCGAACTACTTAAAATAAATTTTTTCTATTAATTTAATTTAGTAATTTCAATCTAACGAAATAATTTATTGAGAATAAAATTTTGTATGCAAACAGCTACATAGGCATGGAGATCGAGCACCAATTAACAAATATCTATATCCAAACAGCCCAAGTAAAGGCAACGATTTCTATCCCGTTGGAGAAAGTAATTTAACAAATGTAAGTTTTATGTTGATTATAATAAATTAGAGTGTCCTGGAAAGATTCCCCTTTCTTTCCTCTTATTACAATAGATATTATAATATTTAATTAATCGAGGTTGGAAAAAAGCAACTGTATGAAGTTGGTAAAAAATTACGGCAAAGATATGATTCATTACTGGGTCCTTATTTTATTGGAAACGAACTTAAAGTCCTTACAAGTACATTGGAAAGAACGCAAACTAGTGCCTTAACATTGTGTGCAGGATTATTTCCACCATGTGATAAACAAATTTGGAATAAAGATTTAATGTGGCAACCTATACCGTACACGGAAATTAAAGAAAGAAATGATTGTGTAAGTTTTATAAACAATTACTTAAGTTTTATAATAAATGTTTGACAAGCAAACATATATAATCCGCTACTTTTGTATAAAACTTACTTGTTCTCAGGTAATTCGAAATCCTGGGGGTGCGTTTCCAATTTTTGTCAAGCTGTATGATGAAATTTTAGAATCAGACTTTAATCAACAGTTATTAAAACGTTACAGGAAAGAATTGGATTTTATTAAAAAACATGCAGGCTACGAAAACCCAACAATACGAGATGCATATTTTTTGTATTTTTCACTAGAAGCTGAGGTTTGTTTTATTGGATTTATATTCTATTTATAAACGATTCAAAATGATATATTAGCAGACAAATGAAGATGTTCTTAAAAATCTTAAAACTGTTGACCCCAAAGGTTAATTTTTTGTAGAGAAATATGGGTTTGCCACTACCTGATTGGGCAAAGGATATATTTCCAGAGAAACTGGAAGAAATAGCGGTGTTTGAATACGATTTGTCAACATTAACAACACCATTGAAACAATATGCGGCAGGTAAAACAATGCAATCAAATACGGATTCAACCTCTTAATAAGAGGCAACCTTCCTTGCCTCTAAGAGGCAACCTTCCTTCCTCCACATAACCCATAAAAATGTAAAACTATATTTTTGATACCATAACAAAATTTGAAAGTTAAATTAAAATTTATTAAAAACCGCGGAAGAATTGTTATAAGCATTCACAGATTTTGCCCACCTATTTTTTGCAAAACAGAGTTTTATATGCAATCTTTATGGCTATACCCAACAATGACGTCACTAACCTATATCTTCCTCTTTGTTTAGTAAGGAGTATTAAACGTTCATATTTTGGGTACTTCTAAAGATTTTCAAAAACTACTTTTCTGTCTGTGCAGTGAGAATTCTTCACTTGAAGTGATAAAAAAAATTTGTTTATAATACCTATCTAATGAATTGGAAGTGTCTTAAGATATTCAACCCCAAAAGTCACGGAAATCATTTTTAAAAATAATAACATAATAATTAAATTAATAATTATGCAATTGCTACGTTTCCTATCTATCAAATCAATGTTTGAGGCCGCTTCTATTCTATCATTTTTGCAATAAATTGGAAGTCGGTTAAAAATAAGAATAAAAGATAAAACTGTAATGTTAAAAATTTGATTTATTTAAGACTGTAATTTTCGTAGGTGGATTAGCAAAAGTTGTAACAGATCTATTTACAGACAAAATTAATAACAAAACACAACTAAAATGTTTAATAATATCTGGTCATGAATGCACAATTGGATTTCAATTAAGACTTTTAGGTATTGAAGATCGTCGCGTGCCTAAATTTTCATCACATCTTATATGGGAATTACATAAAACAGAAAATAACTATGAAGTTAAGGTGAGTTCTGCTTTGCTTTGATTTTGACTAAGAATAGGTGCCTTAGTATGCTCTCATGTAACCATAAAACGTCCCATTAAAGTTTCCTCAAAAAAATTCCATTAAAATCTCGCACACACCTGTTTTACATATTATAAGCTTAACAACAACATTGAAAACAATATATATTCAGTTTTATATTTTATAACCGTAGATTTTTTATCAAAATTTTTATGAAGATGATCCAGTACAATGTTTAAATATGCCGTATGAAGATTTTTTAAGTAAAATGAAACCATATATTCCAACGTGGAAAATTATTATTGACTAGTCAAAAATATTTTGGCTACTGAAAATATAACTTGATGTGATATTTATAATAAATTAATTTTGAAACTTCTTATAAAATGTTCGTTTTTTTTAATACTCCAAAAGTCTGAGCTTCTTTAATTAAGAAAAAACTGAGCTACTTATAAACCGTGTATCTCCTAGAGAGACCAGACTGATGAGCGTGTTACGTTTGCACCTCATGAAAAGTTCTGATTAGAGTACTGAATTCCTTGGAAAAAATAACAATTTATAAGTCCATTTTCAAAGTCCAATTTATAAGTCCATTTTCTAAACATTCTCCTTTTTGTCCAAGTAACATTCAAGTTTTGAATTTGTAACGGTTAGAATTAATAATCTAAGACATAATTAGTGCAATTTTACGAGCTCATCGTTCATTCCGTTTACATTGTAGACTATTATATATAAAATTAGACAGGTTAACAGTCCCGTTTTCATACTCATCTCGTAAAAATCAATTTTCGAAAGATTGGGAATAAATTACTGACGTTATCGAGTGGCTAAAACATCGCGCCACTCAGTCGGCTTTTCCACGTTTACTAAATGAATTCTATGACAAAATGGGAAAACAATATGCATAAGAGTGATAAAAGTGTTAAAATTTGGATTTGACTAATACGGCGGATACCGTTTGGGCCTACAAAAACAGTAACAAAACTTTAAATTACAAAAAATGTTTCTCATAAAATACTAACAATTTTTGTTAGAAATATGTTTTCAGACATATATTTATTACATGAAAATGATTGTCTTGATGGATCCTATTACTTCTGTCACTTATGAATACGGAATCTGGCCCTTTAATTATCTAACGCCCTATATAATTTATATAATTTGAATATTCCAAATTTTCGTTTTTTATATTATCAATGCTTGAAAACGATATCTTTGAAAATTCTTAGGATTCCGCATCAAAAAATTAAAACTCATGAAACAAAAGGCGAGACAAGTGATGGCATGCGAAGTGAAGATTACAACGCGATAATTTTTGTTTTCAAAGTTGAAATTGCTCAGCGAACCCGACATTCATAGATTGTTAGGTCAGGCGAAGTTTGCCTTCACAGCTAGTTGCTCTAATAAGTTAACTTGGATGATGTGGTCAGGTTTTAAACCGGAAAATTTTTTAACGGAAAAGGGGCACATATTACGTCTTATCTAACTATATAGAGAGGTTCGAAAAAACTTTTAAGGACTTTTCTGTTTAGAATTTTAAGCTTTAGTTTTGCAGTCGGAATTATGTGGTCATTAGAGGACACCTTATATCATATTAATTTTGTTTACATACATAAATAATAGAAAAATTAGTCTATTGAATTCTCACCAAGGTCTTTCTATATAAAGAAGAACATATAAATAAATGATGATAAATTTAAAAAAAAATGAATGATAAAGAACTTTCTTCTTTTTTTAATATTTTTGAATTGAAATGTCAAATATGGATGTCATTTGCGTACAATTCTAGGGAATTTCATTATTTCTAACTAAATTTTTTTATTCAGATTAATTTGTAACCAGCTTCATTCAGTATTGAAGTGATGTTGTGTTAAAAAATCATAATAAATTATGTGATAATCTAAATAAATCATACTAAATCTATAAAATTAAATAAAATTTTATTTAAATAATGTCATTATAGGACATAAATATAAAAAAAATTGGATAAAAAGTATATCTCCAATTTAAATAACAATTATTTTAATAAAATGTATAACTCAAAAGTAAACAATTATCACTAGTATCAATGTTAATGCATATTAAATGTATGCAAATTACTTAATTAATATACAATTTCAATAACACATAAATAAAAAATTATGGAAAGTAAACAAGTGACTATATTTTTATGTATCGACTCAAAAACTGCAAATATACCATACACAGACAAAATAAATTGTGAGCAAATTGTTCTTCATGTATGTAAACAATTAGGAATTGGTCCATTGGCACGTCATTTATTTTCATTACGAATATTTAATACAAAAATTTGGCTGCCATTAAATGGTGAAATAATAACAGACGCAAAATATGAATTTCGTATACGATATAAGGTAGCCAGTTTACAGCGATTGAAGAAAAATGATATAAAAGCTTACGATTATTATTTTCAACAAGCTCGTTACGATGTACGTAATTACATGATTGAGGATATTATTTACGATAATGTTAAACGGGAATTACTTGGTTTGGGAGTGGCTGATATGTATAGGGTGATGATTGAAAAGGATTTATCAGTTGATGCTGTTTTAAATGATTATAAAAAGTTTATATCAAAAGAAGTGATTAAACATCATAAGTTTTTCATCAAGAAGCCTGTACGTGATTCTTTGACCGAAATTATTAAGCGGGGACATGATGCTTGGTTTGTTAAGGGTGAATATCTGAAACAATTTGATTTGATGGCACCCGAATATTTAACTGAAGAATATAGTGCGTTAATGGATCGAGATGGAGCTCCATGTCGAGTTATTTTACGCGTATCACCGTACAACAAAGATTTTTCTGGTATACGTGTTTGCTATGATTCGCATAGGAAAGAGGTAATATTTTTTTCATTTTAATTGTAAATAAATTTTACAACAATAATATTCGTATATCGTTTAGCGTGTCTCAGATTAAGTTAGTTGGCTCGAATTAATCTGGATGTAATCGCTTGTATACGAATATTCTCATCCTAAATTTTAACTACTTATATACTACTTATATTAAAACGAAAATGAGCTAGCGAGAAAACTAAAAAATAATTGCCAAATTTCGTCATTTGAACCCTTAAAATCCTCTGTAAGTAACAGAAACCTCTATAAAGCCGATTTTCCACTAAACGGACAGTTACAAACAAAAACAGAAACTCGTTTCGAAAAAAACAACCTTTTACAAACTTTTTGAAGACTGGCAATGTAATGGCCATTATTCAGTTTTGTTTTTTAATTAAAACTCAACTGCCCGTTTTGTAGAAAACCGGCATTAGAGGTAATTTATTTTACACATCTTTTTTAATTTTTTCCATTCAGGCGATCTTTCGCCTGTGAAACTATGAATTATTATATTCGTTGTGTGCGTAGTCATGGTAGGGACAATAAAATCGATGCCAGCGCTTCCAGTGATTTTGGCGTTAAAGGAGGCTGTTATGACTAGTCTGCAATTGTTTACATGTTAATGTTATAGAAAATGTTAAATTAAAATTAATGAAAAACACTAATTAATTAAACTTAATGCATTAAAAATTGTGAAAATAAGAAATCAAATTGCATAAATTTTATTTTTTAAATGTAAATTATCATAATTATTTATTTAAATTTGTGAGACAATAATATTAAATTTTCAATTTAAGTCATTAATGCAAACCATACAATTATATAAGCATCCATACAATTCTATAATTAAATTAGTGTATCGTTACCATGGAAACGCCTCCAATAAAACTCACACACGATGCGTATAACTGAGACTCAATTACATTATATAACGCTTTAGTTTGGAGATAATCTTTTCAGACTGAAATTAGTCCTATTATAAGAAAATCCCTCCCTACATATGAAATAACTTAGACGCTGATGCATTGAATTCGCATTTTCCTCAGAATTGGTTTTTCAGGCGAGACTCTCGAGATATTTTATCATTAAAGCGAAAAAAACTGTTTTTCGCTATATTTCAAGCTATGTAACATAATGATATAATTCGTTTTATAAGACGCCGAAATTCAATCAAATTTACTTTAAACCGTAAGAGAAATAAGAAAACTTCACAAGACAGTGTCGTAAAAATTTACAAGATCCAATTATTTAAAATAAAGGTATTTCTGACCACTGAAGGCGAGAACCTTAAGAATTTAATGATTATAATTAGGTACATTTTTTTTTAATAAATTAATGTATAATTTGTTTCATTTTACTTGGAAGAACTATAAAACCTCATAGTTATCAAACCAGTTACATAATATAAACCGCAAAATAAAATTCTCGAAATTAATTAGTAGATAAAAATTAATTAATATCAAATTAGGATCAAACTTTAAATAATTAAAAGTGTAATAGGGAAAAAATTATGAACGCTACTCTAAACTCTATATGAAGTACATAACGTTTTTTTTCCTGCAAACGGTTCAAATGTCCCAAAACTATTGTATCAGAAGAGCAGGGCAACATAGAATATGAAATTTTAAACAGAAACTTCGTTTGCAGTTTTTGCATTCTATTTTACCATTAACGAGAAAAGGGCAATGCCGATTTGCATAATATTCAATTTTGAAAGAAATCTCAGAGAGCCCAGAAAAAAATCTGGTGTCTGTAACGATTGGAAGAGTAATTTCTGAGAATCAGTTTCCGGGCCAACTTCTTTTGTTACAATTACAAAATCTGCCAGCTTTTCGCGTCTATGAATTATTTAGAGTAATCAGAAAAAGTACTTCTTACTCCCTTAACATAATAGAGTAATTTTGTTTAAAAAAAAAATTTAATCAATCCATTTGACAATTGAAATAGAATTTCTAAGATTTTCCCAAATTTATTATTCAAAACTTGTAGCGCCATCTGCCAAATGATGCTGCTTTCCGTGAACATAAAAAGTAAAATCTTTTACTCAGAAAATGCTCATGAACACATTTTCTGACTCAGCGCTCTTATTTCTTGAGATGATCGATCATCTTGTAATATTTTCGAATTACTCTTTTCAGTGGGAACAAATATCCGCTATTGAAGATTTATGTTTTATTTCAATAAGTCAAGATGGTACTGTACAAATATCACGTAAAAATGGAATTCCAACATATTTAAAATTTGAATCGTTTCAAATAATGCAATCGTTTATTAGTCTGTTGGATGGTTACTATAGACTGATGGTTAAATGGACATTTAATTTATGCAAGGAAATGCTAACGCCAACATTAAAACGATTACATGAATTAAAATGTCATGGACCTGTTGGGTATGTTAAAATTCTACAAGTAGATCTTTTCATTTTAAATTAGAAATTAAAAACGAATCATAATTTAAAATAATTTAAGATTAAAAGATTATCTTAAAATTTGTTTTAGGGGTGAATTTTCTTATGCAAAATTGGAAGAAAAGAAACAAAATCGACGTGGATGCTATATTTTAAGAGAAAGTGAAATTAAATATAATGTATACTATATTGATGTCTGCACAAAAACTGGGTAAATATACAAACAAATTATTTAACTAAATTTATTTGAGGATATTTAGATTTAGATACATATACGAACCCTAAGCAATTAATTCATTATTCTTAAAATTGATTTAGAGTCAAACCAAAAACGTACAAATTGGAAAAAATGAATGATGAAGAATATATTTTCAATGACGATGTAACAAGATACAAAAGTATATCAGAGTTACGAAAGGCCTACAATAAACCAGATTCACCCATTTATTTAAATGAATGTTTACCTCCATCAGAATATGGTAAGATTTCAATTTACATTTGTCTGATACTTTTTTACACTAGGCTACGGAAAGAGTTTGAATCCAGAAGAATTTACTACCTGCCTCTTCGAAATCAGCCGTGTTATAACTGGGAAATTATTAGCTAAGACACGATTCATGTTATTTTATTTCATGATTTTGCTTAGTTAAATTTTTTTGAGATGATATTCATTTAATTGTCGCATAAATAAGTATAACACCAATACTTTTCAAGCGTAAACTCATAATGATTAATATATTTTTAGATAAGTCACCACTTTTACTATGTTTACCTGAAAATATGTATACTGAAGCGTTAACTGATAGCGATGCAGTTACAGCAATAAGTGCTTATCCAATTGTAATTCAACCTTCAAATTTACAAATATATAAAGGTAAATTTTCTTTAGACTTTAACAATCTAAGTTATTCACTCATGCTGTCTTTTTTTTATATTTTATCAGGTCAAATGAAGGAGAGTGCTAATGGAGTAATAGTTGTTTATCGTAGTATGTGGCGGCTAGCTAAAGGGAAAAAAATCGAAGTTGCTTTAAAAGTTTTAAGGGCAAAAGAAAATGAAGGCAGTTATCTGAAGGTAAAAGCTATATTCAATGTCTTCGATTCTGCGAGCGTCAATTTAAACGTACGTTTTACGAACGTTTATTAGAAAAACATGGTGTTAAATATAATTGTAACGTGCGTGGAAGTTTATAATCGCTATTCAATACGTAGAAAAAAACTTCTCCAGTGATATACGCCTAAATTGAATACAATCACTGAATTATTATTAATTAATTTTTTTTTTTTTAGGAGTTTATGCAACGTGCTGGACAGTGGGCTGGTTTACGAGAAGGTGCAAAAGGGATTGTACGTTTATGGGGTATATCGCTAAGTTTACCAACAGCTTTAGTTTTAGAATATGCAAAATTAGGACCGTTATCACAATATTTAACTGAATGTCGAAATGGTGATCGTGAACCATTAGATCCAGGAGATTTATTGGAAGCTGCTTCGCATTTAGCATCTGCGCTTTATCATTTGGTAAGAAAAACTTAATATTTTTTAAAAACATATTGAATAAATCAATAACTGAGTACATGAATTGATAAAAAAATTTTTTTTGCAGGAGGAACATCATTTAGTACATGGAAAAATTCGTTGCAGTAAATTATTAGTATTTTCTCATGATGAAAATTCATTTGTTGTTAAATTAGCAGATTCTGGAATACATACACCTTACGTCCGTGAAGAGTACGTATTATAAATTTAGTTATTATTTTCATCGAATTCAATTTTTATAAACAAAGTCGATAGTTATTCTATAATCGAAATAATTTTATTTTTTAGTATTCATTGGTTACCTATTGAATGTTATTCAAATTTTGAATTAGCATGTAAATCACATATGGCGGATGTTTGGGCTTTTGCAACAACTGTTTGGGAAATATATATGTTAGGTGAACAAAAATTCTTCAATGATAACGTCGATGCTATGGAAGTAAGCATTCCCAATTTTAAAGTTAAATAAAAATCTTCCTACAAAATTTTTAACACAAACTTCTATACTGTCAAAAACTACCTCATATCGAAACAAATCATATTTTTAAGATTCTTGAAATTAAATATTTAAAAAAATTAAATTTATTCTTATACATTTGCAGTTATATGTATCAGGAGTTCGCTTACGACAGCCAACAAAATGTCCAGATTTTATTTTTAAAATATTATTAGAATGCTGGCATAAAGATCCACATCATAGAAAGAAACCACAAGCTATCATGCGAGATATAAATCAATTATTGCTTGGTAAATATTTAATATGATTAGTGATAGAAAATGATTATTTACAAATTTTTCAAAATTTTTTTAGTATTTAATTCACGCCGTAAACGTCCATACGCAACCTTATTTACGAAAAATTTCTCAGAAACATCAAGTTTGGCAAGCGTATATACAGAGAATACTGTGTTAAGTCAACGTGATGAACTTTTGAGTTTCGATGAAGTTAGTGACATGGAGAATAAATTATCGATTGGTTCTGAATTGAGTGATAGTAGTTTTGCATCGTCGTCACAGTGGTCTAATTTACAAGTAATTATTTTTTATTTTATATGTATATATAACAATTTTAAAATTTTTGAAGTGAAACTTCTTTCATCGTGGGTAAAATTCCTAGAACACGAAGTCACCAAATGTAACGCAAGTGTGTTCAATATGGAATATTCATGTATTTTTTTATATTTTTAATTCATTGTTTACACCGTTATAACAAAGTAAAAAATATAAATACTGCTTATAAATGTTGTATTTAAGTGTAAAAAAATATTTAAAATATATTATAATTTTGAGACATTTAAACGCAGTTTTTTGGCGCTCTCTGTTGATGACGTATAAGTACGTGATCGTTCAATTGGTGACAGTTCAATGTATAATTTACACTTTAAAAAAATGAATTTATATATATTACCCAAGAGGCAGCATTGAACTATAACTTTCTGGATTACGATCTACCACGTAACTGATTGGGTTATAGAAGCGATGTTGAAAAGCCACTCAATTATTGGAAGTTATAAATTATATAATCAAAGAAGTTTCACTTTTTATTTGCGTACTTCGTTGTACATGTTTTTTTTTTTATAATTCAGTAAAAAAAATACAAAATAACCAGTAACTTATTTAGCTAATTTTAAATTTTAGGATTTGGGAAATAATGAATTAGTGAGTAGTTCTTGTGAAACATTATTTTCAAATTTGGTATGCACAAATTCAGCGTCAAATGATGGTATTGGCACAATTCAAACAATTTTTGAATTAGATTCTAATTTACAATTGATTAAACAACGAAAAATTGGTAGTGGCTTTTACGGAGAAGTATTTTTAGGTGATTTAGGTACAAATGGTGGTGAATTACGACCAGTAGCTGTTAAACAATTAAAAGCAGAGCATCTGTCACTAAGTACAATAGCAGATTTTGAACGGGAGATATCAATTATGAAGGTAATTTATTAAGAAAACTAAAATCTTTCAATCATTATCAGAATCAAATTTTAATTCATAAGCGAATTGTTCTTCTTTTAATTTTAATTTCTTCTATTTAATTATCAATTTATATTCCTATTATTAAAAAAATGATAATTCTGTAATATTGTGTGATTTAGCATAATTAACCTTTAGACTAAGATAATTGAAAAATGTGGATATGCGTGGCTTCATTTTTACAATTTTTTTGTATTCACTACATCAGGGCCCATAGCATAATTTGTTTCGATTGTTAAAGTATTTATTATTCTTGAAAGCATATTCCGACAATCTTGAGCAATTGCTCTATGTTAAAAATACGTCACTGATTCCTATCTAATTTCAAACACAAAATAATATCCAAAAATCATCCTTGTTTTTATGGTTAAAGTATCTATTACTTTTGGACTCATATGTCCTTTATGTCCTAAGAAAAATACGCTAGTAACTTTTCCTAAAAAATCCTTCTTTTTTATAGAAATTACAACACCCTAATATCGTGCAAATATTAACATCTTTGGAAGCAGAGAATTACTTAATTATTATGGAGTATCTACCACACGGATCTTTACAATCATATTTGAAAATTTACCGTGAAAGTATAACAAATAAACAATTGATGCATTATGCATTAGGAATAGCTAGGGTTTGTTTCATTTTTGTTTTGTTTTATAATTAAAAATATGACTTTTATTAAAATTTATTTGTAATAATTATAGGGAATGGCATATTTAGCTCAACAACATATTGTACATAGAGATTTAGCAGCAAGAAATGTTTTAGTAGTTGATGAAAATCATGTTAAAATATCAGATTTTGGATTAGCTCAATTTGTTGGAAAAAATGAATATTACATTTTAAGAACCAATCGTGATTTACCTATTAAATGGTAATTTATTTAAAATAAATTTGTGTACGTAATTTAATTTCACCCGTTGTGTTTGGTGTATGTTTTTTAGGTATGCTCCAGAAAGTTTACGTGATGGTAAATTTTCTATCCGTTCGGATGTTTGGTCGTATGGTGTTACGTTATTTGAAATGTTTTCATTTGGAGAAGAACCTAATTTACGTAATTTAAAAGAAGATGAACAAGGACAGCAGTTGCAACAGAATATTTTGGATGCTTTAGAAAGAGGATTAAGGTAAAATTATTTTAATATTAATTAACTTGATATAGCACTTTTTTCACATTTTGTCAGTTTTTACGGATTTGCCCTTTCTACAGCAATAAAAATAAAATAAATTCAGTAATTATAAGGAGTATTGAAATTAAGCAATATTGCAAAGTTTCGAGAGTTATGAAAGTATATTCAGTTTTAGTATCGATGTTCACATACTTATAAATCAAATTACGGGTGTTTAAAAAAATAAAATAATAATAAGAGTTGTAATCAGCCCAGTGGTTGAGCAAAGGCGTCCGAATTCGAATTCCACAATCTCATCCCTTCATCGTTTAACCTGGCAACCCTCTTCTTCTTTTACAATTATACGGTGCCCATACTGTGGTCTTGAAATCCTCCTCCCTTTCTCGATTCATGTTCGGCCTACTGCCACTTCAACTTTTTAATTTGTAAGGTCGCATCTTTTATTTCTGTTCTGTTTCTTATATCTCGAAACAGAAAAAATTAAATGCATTCTTTAAATCAATTTTACGTCACATTTATCCAAAATTTCCTCTGTTTTTGTCATGCTAGGCTATAGCTCTTAGATACCTTATTTCTCTTGTCGTACTTTATGGGCAGCCACTATTGAAAACCAACAATTAAGATTAATGTTACACGAGCATCGATTTTAACGCATTTTTTTAACGAATTAACGATAACAATTTAAATGAACGTTAGTTAGGATTACAAAACACGTTAAATGGAATTTTTTTATCATTTTCAATTTTAACACACGTTAAATGGAATTTTAACGTGTAATGTGTTAAAATTGCCGCCTGCGGTGTGAAAAGCTTCATTGAACACAATATTTTGCTCAAAAACAAAAAATGTAATAAATTTTTCAATTTTAGATTGCCGTGTCCTGCAAATTGTCCTCAATCAGTGTATGCTAGAATAATGTATTCATGTTGGAATATTGTACCCAATGAAAGGCCTACTTTTTCTGAATTATCGGCTGGTATACAAGATTTATTAAATACAATGGGTGAATAAATATTTGAAGAATTTGAAGATGTTTTGGGTTTGTAATTAAATTTTATTAAAAAACTTTATTTTGATCACTCTAAAATAGACATGCTTAATGAAAAAGACAAATTGACCTCGAATTTTTTATGAAAAAAACTATTTCAACTATTTCCTGGAATTAAAGACATTTAAGTCTTTAATATTTTTATAATTAATATAATATGAAATTTCAAATTTTTAATTTTTTTTTAAACAGAGTAAAAAATGAACGCACACTAAATTTCATGGACATCGAATCGCGACTTCGTATTTACAGTCACTTTTGAATGTTTGTTGTATCTAAACTATCAATTAATTGAATGTAACTCACTTTTGGAAGCGGTAAAGAGACGGATTATATTGATGAAATTTGAGAAATAATCCAGGAAATCAGAAATGTTCAACAAGATTAATTGAATTAAAATGATATGCTTTTTATATTTATAAATGTATTTCATGTTTTTCAATTTAATATGATGTGGGAAAAACCTTTTCAGTGTTGTTTCACAAGTTTTTGTTTAGATAAATGTATGCTGATTTGGCTTTGATCTCAATTAACTAAAGACGATGGCATTTGCTATAGATAAATCTTATTAAATCAAGGTTAATAAATTTTAATTATGGTCACGATTGTGTACAATCTTGTAGAAGACAATTTACGTCGCTAAAAGAGTAATTTACGTGAATTACAATATGAAAAAGATTATTGAATACTGTGACTATAATAAGGGAGTCCAAGAGGAGATTTGTGTAGTAACTTAGGGGTTCCTTGGACCATACTTAGGACCTCGACTAAATATTATTTTTAAATAGGGGGGGGCGCGCGTAGAGCAGGCGATCGATCAGATTAGAAAAAAAGAAATTTCGATAGGTGTAAGATATGGTGGGTTAACTACATGCTTTAACTACATGCTAAAAAATGTAATTTCAATAATCTAAAAAGATTTAGATCGCGCCCGAGTTACTACGGATAACGCAACTTTGCAAGCTTCCCATTTCTTTGCGTCTCGCTTAAAACATAAGATTATTGAAATGATCATTTTTTAGCATGTAATTAACCCATATCTTAATCTGACGCGCTCAAGTTAATTCACCTATTGCAATTTTTTTTTTTTACTAATCTGATCATCTGCACTACGCACGTCCCACCATATTTAGGGCAAATATTTGGAGGAGGTTCGAAAGAATTCTAAGGATTTCCTCATATGTTAATCTGTCGCGCTCGAGTTACTACACAAATCCTCTCTTGGTCTCCCTTATTTCTATAATAAAAATTGAACAATCAATATTTTATAACGAATTTATTTTATAATCTTTTATTCTATTTACTTGAAAGGTGTTTGTCAATGGCATCCATAGACCTATAATAACATTGATTTTGAAGGAGGGTAGCACAAGTTGATTTTGAGAAATTTCAAAGAACAAAAATTATATATACATAGTACTTTGCAGTTTTTTTAATTTACAATAGAAATTGTATTATATCTAATATCTTATATAGAATTAATATACGTTGCCTGCGTTAGGGGAGGGTCTGGTTCTACAGGGCAGTTCTGCACCCGGGAGATCAACTTAACCCCGTAATATGAATACCTATTTCTATCGATTTAAAAGAAAACAAAATCAGCGTATTTACTTTTATAGACTTGTCTCGTAGGATTGAGTAGGAGTATTCAGCATGTCTAACACGATCTGACATTTTGTCGCTTTTCGTATCTATAACTAATGTAGAATGGAATAGACGCTGAGCGACAGGCGAGCAATGGAAACTCGTATTATGTTCCATGTTTTATACTAATACGTTATTTTTACGCTTTTTACATGATCGTAAGTTCACAAGCAAATCAAAAGCCCTTACATTGGTTCTAGATTTTTCGAGAATCATCTAAAATATTCATAAAGATTAGCGAATGTTCTAGAACGTTCACCATGATTTACATTATTTAAAATGTTCGAAAATGATTTAGAAGCTTAAAAAATGTTATATTGAGATAGAGAAGTAGGTCTTGATTCCATGTGGATCTATAGACCTTTCCATTTCAATTACGATTCATTATTGTTTCGGTACAGACAGTAATAAATTCGACAAAGATACAAGATATTTGTTATTCATTTTATCACATTAGTTTTTTAACAAACTGTCCGAAACAAAAGGTAATCACTTTTTAAAATGAAAACGTCTATTTAAGGTCCACATTTTGATACACAGTCTTCTATCCTTTTCTTTTGCAATTTGTAACAGGTATTTTGAGATCATTTGTTTTTATAAGTCTATGATGGCATCATTGTTGAATGTTACTTTACTTTTATGTCAAATGATGTTAATTTCTAATCATTTTTAATATTGTTTTTGTTGTTAAAAGATTTTTTTTAAATAATATTTCTTATGTAAATATTTTTTGAGAGTACAATTATTAATTCATAATTAACAAATAAATATTTTTTATTGATTTTTAACTTTGAGAAAATAACTTTTGCTTGAAATTTTATATGAATGAAATTAATCAAACGTAATGATATGCTACAAATTTATCTTATCGGGGCTTTCATAATTCTATTTTTAGTTTACTTTATACTAGATATGTTTTAATGATCTATTCTGAATTAAGTCAATAATCCAAGTTACTATTATTCTTAAAATGCACCCATAGATTTAGTTTTATTTTAGTACTAAATATAGTAAGTGATCAACTTATATTTGTAGACTTTTACAAAGACAATTCAACTTTGTCTTTCATTCTCAAACCAAGTATTTAGAGAAAATTGCTTTTGAAGTTTTACATTTAAATTATTCATCAATATAAGTTATCACTTACGACACCTAGTAGTGAAAATGAAAGGAAATCTATGGGTGCGTTTTAAGAATGTCTTTTTCTAATGAATCTTTGCTCGTATTTAAAAAATATTCCGTTATTAATAGGGTAGTTGCTAATTTTTATTTTATATAAAATGGGAGTAATTCTTTAATATCTTCAAATATACACCAACTGAAATTTCAATTTATAAAGAAAGTGATATAAAATAATATTTGAAACACGGCCTAATGTAACTTTTTATTCTAAATACACTGCTCAAAATAATTAATTAATAATCCAGTTGTAATTTGTTTGTTAAATTGTTATTATCTTTAGGGTGTATAAAGAAAAATCTGTAATTTTCCATAAAATCAAAAGTTATGATCTGATCAAAAATAAATAAATTTATCTCTAGTTTTTTTAAATATGTATGTGTATATAACTTTTAAAAGTAGGCAACTATCCTAAATAAAATCGGTTCATTTATTTGCAATAAGCCATAATTTAAAAAAATTACCTAATAGTTGCAATCTTTTGAAGTTAAGATTCTTTTTAAAATACATTTTTCATGTACTTATAAAATACAAATTTTATTTTTTGAATATTATAAAATTTATTATGTAGTTTGTAATTAAAATCAGATGTATATAAATATTAAGAAAAATATCTATATTTGTTACTTACTATATACTTTATTTTTTGTTTTATTAATTAATTTTTTTTTTAATCTGTGCCATATTATTAATGTTATGTCATTAATGTGCAATAAATATAAAAATATAATGAAATGCTTTTGTTTTTTATTTTTAATACCATTTTTAAACCATGTATATATGTAATATGCAAGGTATACTGAGTTTAGTCCCAATTAATTTAGACGGTGTTGCCATCTATGAGAAACTCGTTGAACTAACATCAATTTCGACGTTCGTGTCATCTATTGTAAACCTGCTGAGCTATTAATTTCGACGGTGTTGCCATCTATGGCAAACCTGTTGAACTAACATCAATTTCTACAGTGGTGTCATCTATGGCAAAACTGTTGAACTAATTATTAATTTAGCCTGTAATGCCATCTATAGTAAACCTGTTGAACTAACTGTTAATTTCGACGATGGTGCCATCTATGGTAAACCTGTTGAACTAACATTAATTTCGATGGGGGTACCACCTGTCGTTAATTACTTAAACTAACATTTTTCCTCGATTTTTTTTAAGTTAAAAATTTTAAAAGTTTCTATTCAAAACAATATATTACATTATTATATGTTTAAATAATTGCTTTTTGTGTACTTGAGTTCAGTGAAATAGTTTTGGGGATGAAATTAATAAACAAATGCAATAAACATTTAAAGCATTGTATATTGATTTATTGATTTATAATATTTGTAATTTCATTTATTATTATTAACAAAATAAATATATTCATTTTATATCCATATCAACTTTCGCGATAACAATTTTTTCAATTTTTTTTAATTAATAATAATTAATATAAATAAATAAAAAACGTTTTATATTTTAAATTTAGTTTTTTTTTTCTATACCAGTTTTCCTTTCAGAACAAAATTATTAACTAATTAATTATTCATGAAGGTAAGTATTGGTATCAATAAGCCGGGTAGCTGAGTGGGTATAGCACTTGTCTATGAGGTATGCTGGTTCGTACCCTGGTGGTTTTAACTTTTTTACTTTTAGATTAAATGAATTATTCCTGAAAATCGTTATATATTTTAAATTTTGTTTTATTTTTAAAATTTTCTATCCTATTTATTATTTCAGAAAAAAATTATCAATTAATTAATTATTTAGTAAAGGTTAGTAAGCATTAAGTTAATTAACTTATCATATAAGCTGTGTGGCTGTGTGGTTATATCACTTACGTCTGAAACTAAGATACGCAGGTTCGTATCCTGGTGTGGTTAACATTTTTACTTTTAGATTAAATGAATTTTTCTTGATGTTAAAAATTTGCCGCTCTTTTTATAGTTAAACCCACCCTCTTGTCATAAATCATGTCAATTATACATATGTCATAAATCACTATTCTTTCAGGAGGTGGGAATCATAAATATTCTTTAAAATCATAAATCATTTTTGAATAGGAAAACATGTAATAAGGTTTATTTATCTCACTCATATTCTCCTATTACAAAATATTAAAATTGTAGTACTAAAATTAAAAAATAGCTTGCTTACGCTAAAATTTGAAACTTTTTAATAGGAGAACATGTCCTATAGTTGATCTCACTCATATTCCCCTATTACAAAATATTAAATTTTGATGTTCTTAAATTAAAAAATAGCTTGGTTGCGTTAAAATTTGTAACTTTTTAATAGGAGAACATGTCATATAGCTAACCTCCTTCATATTCTCCTATTACAAAATGTTAAAAAATTTTTATAAAATAGCTTGTTATGATGCTACAATTTGAATCATTTTAATAGGAGAACATGTCATATAGGTAACCTCCCTCATATTCTCCTATTACAAAATGTTAAAAAATTTGTATAAAATAGCTTGTTATGCTAAATTTTGAATTAGTCCCACTTTCCTACTTATGTCATAAATCACTCTCCTGTCAGGGGGGTGGGAATTTAAATTATCATGAGGTCATGATTTTAAAGAGTGGGATGTATTTATGATAATTTAAACTGCTACCCCCTGAAAGAATAGTGATTTATGACATATGCATAACTGACATGATTTATAATAAGAGGGCGGGGTATGTAGATAATTTAAACTACAAAAAGAGTGGTAAATTTTGAAAATCTGAAAAATTCAGTTAATCTAAAAATAAAAATGTTATCCCCAACCTCAGGATACGAACCATCGTACATGGGTTTCACAGGCAAGTGCTGTAACCACACAGCTATTCGGATTGTTAATAACCTTTAAATTATGTTAATACTTACCTTCACTAAATAATTAACTAGTTAATAATTTTATTCTGAAACGAAAAATTGGATAGAAAAAAATAAAACAAAATTTAAAATATATAACGATTTTTATTAATTTTGAAAAAGTGAAAACGTTATCCCGAAAATTGATAATAAACTTTATTTATAATAAATCTTTGTACTTGTCTTTTTTCAATAAACTTAGTATTTATTTTACTTTTAATGACTTTTTTTATTAAACATACCCATTCCTTATTTCGATGTAAAGAATAAAATATAAAGGTAGGTATAATATTGAATAATAATTAAACCATGAAAATTGATAAAAACGATATTTTATCATATATATTTGTACATATTTCAATTAAAATAAATATAAATGAATAATAATGGAGTATAAAATTATTTTTCGGGATAACGTTTTCATTTTTTCTAAACTTTCAACAATTTTATCGTTAAATTTTTATATCTAGTAATAGATTATTATTATTAGAATCTAATCTAAGATCATAGATACATATAACATATCGATGATAGATCATAGATATATATAACATATCGATGATATATCATAGATGTATAAAATATAACACATTATATTTTATATATCTATGATCTAAGATATATTCAGAGACTATAATCATCAAACCGATATATTCTCTATATCATAGATTACTATTACAACATCTTTGTTCTGAATTTGTTCACCAGCGTGAATTGATACTTAAATGTTGGATAAATAAATTGATAGAAATAATATTAAATATTAAAAGACAATGGCAAATAATTCAGTTGAAAAAGAATTACATACTGAACTAATTATTAAAAATGAAATATTAGATGAAACTATTTTAATGGAAGGTGAACAAATTACAAATGAAGAAGAAGGCAGCAATGATAGTGATAGTGTTGTGAGTATAAAACACGAACCTGTGAGTGATGAAAATGATAAAAAATTGTACACAATTAATTATGAAAATATTAAACTTGAAAAAGAATTACATACAGAACTAATTATTAAAAGTGAAATATTAGATGAAACTGTTTTAGAAGAAAAACCATTTGTATGTGATATTTGTAATAAAAGATTTACTAATCGATATAATTTAGTTGTACATAAACGTATTCACATCGGAGAAAAACCATTTTCATGTGATGTTTGTAATAAAAGATGTATTCGGAAAGGTGATTTAGTTTCACATAAACGAATTCACACAGGAGAGAAACCATTTTCATGTGAAATTTGTAATAAAACATTTACTAGACAAAATTATGTAGTTAAACATAAACTAATTCATAGTGGAGAGAAACCATTTTCATGTGATATTTGCAATAAAACATTTACTCAACGAGGTCATTTAGTTGCACACAAACGTATTCATACTGGAGAAAAACCATTTGTATGTGATATTTGTAATAAAAGATATACTAATGGATATAGTTTAGTTGTACATAAACGTATTCACACTAGAGAAAAACCATTTTCATCCGATATTTGTAATAAAACATTTAATCGGGTATTCACAGTCGATAAAAAGCAGAAACAAATTTCTAAATAAAATAAAATCGCTGTTATTTGATGTTCCAGATCTTAAAAGAAGTAATTTATTTTGATATAAAAATGCATTTGTATATAAATTGAAATAATGATAAGGATCTTCACTCAAGGACACAATTTTTGGTTACAAATTAGTCTTTTTTACTAATTTAACCAATATGTCAATCAAAATCAGATTAATGTCAATAACCACGGAGACCGATTGATGGGAACCCCTAAATCAACTTCCATGATGATGGCTAGTCATTTTATTTGTCCGCTTATCAACAAATGTAGAAATATCGAAGCAACATTGTTTATGATGGATAATTTATAATTAAAAAAAAAATGTAACAATATAAATAAATTGAAGATGTAGAATAAAAATCTAGTCCTTATTTTTGAATTCCTAGACCAATCCAAATAAAAATCATCCATGATCTAAATCAGTTTTTTTTATTTTCCTCGAATTTCCATAAACCATTGTGTTCATCGACTTGAGCTCTTAAACGAGATGCGATTTGTTTTGAAAATTTTTAAGTCTATGTTAGATTGAAGATTTTATCAAACTTGTTTTTTTTAAAGTGATATATTTTGGATTGGGAGCTTCAGAGTCCTTTATAAATATCGATTTCGTTCTGATTTTAAATTTTGACCATTGATTACAAATGTAAATATGTAATTGTTGCATTGAACATCTTAATAATTACTGACAGATCCCTGTATTGTTTTCAACTACTGAGATTTTGATAAATATTTAAATAATATAAATAACATATACAATAATTAAGTTATTGTATAATTAATTTTATTTTATAAATGAAATTCTAGAGTTTATTTGTCAAATTTTATTTAACCTCAATTTTTTCAATAAATAAATTAAATATACATTTTATTAATTATGTTGAAAAATGTTAGCACAAAAACTTTAGCAAAAATAGCTGTTTATGGAGCTATCGGTTTGTCTACAACTGGTATGGTTTTACAATGGAAAACAAAAGAGAACATTAAAAAATCTGAATTCTATCAAGAAGCCTTAAACATTTTAAGAAATTCAGAACAAGCTAAAATATTATTAGGAGAACCTATTCGTGATGGAAATTTCAAATTAGATTCAAGAATTAATGCATATAGTGATAAAAAAGCACAATTTCAAATACCCGTAAAAGGTCCCAAAGAAAGGGGAACTCTTTATTTTTGGGCACAAAAACCATCTACGTATGAAAAATGGAATGTACATCGAATGGAATTAGAATTGAAAAGTGATTCTACTAAAAGATTATTAATAAAAGATGAGATTGTTGAATGAATAATTATAGTAACAAAATAATTCTGTAGTCCCTATTTTGTACTAATTTATAAAAATAAATTCGCTTGGAGCTTTTAATATAACTGTATTTATTTTTTCTTAAAAGAGCGTGAGGAAACTGGTTCGTTTCCCCACGCTCGCTTTCTGAAACAGCTTCAAATATTCATACCTACCACATACAAAATTCTTCAGCTTCAGATTTTTGAAAACAATGTTCAATAATTACACAGGTCTGCGACTAAAAAACTGCATAAGATTTTTTTACATAGGTTTTCATAGAAATAAGTAACAACATAAACTAGTCTTAAAGTATTATTATTGCACAATAAAAATAAATTAGCTTCGCTTCCAATAGGTTATTCTCTGCATATGGAAGAAAACTAACTATAACAATTTGGTCATTACCCTGGAAAGAATCAAGTATCAGGACTCTCAATGGATGGTTTGTGTGGACTTCAAAATACTCACGATGCTTTTGGGTGAGCAGGCAGGCTATACTAAATATCCATGCTTATGCTTATGGGATAGTAAGGCCAGAAAACAGCACTGGACTAAAAGTGATGGGCCACCCCGAGAAACTTTAAAACCTGAGGAGAAAAATGTTATCAATACTACTTTGGTGCCGCCAGAAAAAGTTTTGATGCCATCTCTCCATATCAAATTGGGGTTGATGAAACAATTTGTAAAATCACTGCAAAAGGGTGGAGAGTAGTTTTAAATATCTATGTACAAAATTCCCGAAGCTGTCAGAAGCAAAGTTGAAAGAGGGAGTTTTCACTGGCCCCGACATAAGAAGGCTTTCAATCGACACCCTCTTTGTGGAAAGTATGAATAAGAAGGAAAAAGAAGCTTGGGTATCGTTCAAGGATGTAGTGCGAAAGTTTTTGGGAAATACTAAGAATCCTGACTACAAAACCATAGTTCAACTAGCAGCATACGAAGCTCAAGGCTGCAAGATAAGCTTAAAGGTCCATATTTTACACTCCCACATAGAATATTTTCCTGAAAACCTGGGAGCGTACAGTGAAGAACAGGGGGAGCGGTTTCACCAGGATGTCAGCGATATCGAGAGACGGTACCAAGGAAGATGGGATTTCACTATGCTTGCAGGCTACTGTATAACTTTTAATAAACGAGTGCTTTTAGCTATTTTTTGTGTTTGAATTTGCAAAAAAATCTTACGTGATAGAAAAAAATGGCCATCACTTCTGAAATCAGCGCATTCTAAAACATATAATTTAGTAAAAATACATCATGCAGCGGACAAACAATTTTTTTTTGCAGACCTGTGTTATAAATAAATAGTTAATAATTGTAAAAATTATTTATATTAGGTTAATTGTTTATATAGTTAATACCTGAGAACGATATTATACGAAATTCTTATTTGGAGTCGTAGAGAATACTGTGAGCCATAATTTCCGAAAATATTTTATATAGAGTAGGATTTTTTGAAATGTTTTTAAATAAATAATTAAAACAAAATTAAAAATATATTTTAAAGAATTATAATTATAAAAAATGTTCATCGACATAGTTTTCTCGCAAGTCCATAATTCCATTAATTTTTTCTTTGTATTCATCAATTTCTAAACCTCCAGATGAGAAGAATTTATCAATGCGTGATATTTTCAATCGATCAGTTTCTCGATGTAATGTTTCCAACATAGTGCCTAAGTTAGTGCTGGAATGGACACCTGCTATTACAGGAGCACTTTCAACATCTATAAAATTAAATATCAAATTTAGAAATTTTATCATGTATGCGTTAGACAAAATATACACATTTTGGAGCAGTACCCTGGTCAGCTGAGCTATTGTCTATCTTACGCCTTTTCATTTATTGTTGATTACAGGTTCCTACAAGCTTTTATTTTTACCCATAAACGGAAAGTGATTAGCGTTTACTTTAACATTAAGTTATACAGAGTGAGCCATTTTAGAAAAAATTGTAGTTTGGTGGAGGTTCTGAAATCAGATTGGATCTAGTTCTTCGGATTGCTTTAATAGCCAATTTAGATTCTAAACGGTAAGAGATAATAACATTTTAAATTGAAAATTTGATGCACATAAAAAAACAAACAATTTTTGTTTAAATATTTTCCAAAAACGTTAGCTTTCGGAGGAAATGCATTAAATCGAAAGAAAATACGCTTTAAGTTTATTGATAATTCTAGGCCAATGTCATGGACAAAGGCGGAATGTCCTCTATTGCCCTTGACAACTTCTGGCTAAGCCATTTTTCCGTAGTTAGCGTGTTTTCTTTCGATTAAATGCAATAATGACATATTTTTAAGTCGCATTTCCTTCAAAATTTGACGATTTTCGTTAAAATGGAATTGATGAAAAATGTTAGTTTTTTATGAGGATCAACTTTCTAATTGAAAGTGTTTTTATATCTCTTAACATTTAGGATCTAAATTGGTTATTAAAGAAATTCGAAGAACTAGGTCCAATCTGATGTCAGAACATGATGTCCCAAGTTATTTATAGATTAAAATGGCCCAATCTGTATATCTGAGACTTAAAATTTTTTTAAATAAATATTAATATATTCCCGAAGGGAAATCGAATCCATGAGCTCTAACAAGCTGAACATGCCTTCTAATAATTCAGCTATCTTAAGTTAACATGTAATTTTTGAGTAATTTTGTTTTTCTTTATTTGGTAGATTTAATTATTTACAGAATAAAAACACTTACGCTGATTTTTTTCTCGTTTTTGTTCCGATATATCTCCATATATAGAAACATTCTCTGTGAATATATCAGGATACGGTTGTTTTACATTGACAGGTTTCAATATATTCGTAACAGTACTAGCCGTCGCATATGATGTACACGACAAATAAAATAGTAACATTTCACGTATATCACTACATCTATAACTAGGCATAATAACTTGTTTATTACTCTCAATTCGTGGCCCTTTTAATCTAGATTCTGGAATGCCTCGTAAACTAATACTTTGTAAACAACGATCTACATCTATCTCATATCGTGGTGTTAATGAATTCCATAATGGTCCTTCCCAAGTATCTAAGCAATCGATAAAATGTTCATTTTCTTTAATACCAAATGGAAAATTAATACTGGCTGCAGCTACTTTACGTCCTACACCGTTTAAATCATTACATAAATGATATAAATATGATGGATTACTTGTATTACGTGTACGGTATCGTAAAGAAAAAGTATCTATACATGAAGCTATGATTGCACTGGTATGATAATTTGAGTCAATCTGAAAAACAAAACAAATAAGTTGCTTACTCCGCCTAATGTTTAATAATTGGATTCTTAAAACAAGGTAAAATTGTCCAGCCAAATTTCTTATTTTGAAAAAAATTCTAGTTACCAATAAATTCGAGTTATTGGGATTAAAATTATCGAGAGTCGACAGTAGATAGGACTAATTATACTCACATTGTAATTTAGATATGAGAATGAACGAGGTAATTTGGTGCGCCAACCATTTTTACACATTGACATCGGTATGACTAATGAGCTTGGCTCACATATACTACTAATTGTTAATGCTGTATTAATTTGTCTTGTTAAATTTTTTTGATTAACTGTATTCTTTTCTTTAAAATCCAAAAAATCATCTTCTTTTTCAAACGAACCAATTAATGGTATTGTTAAAATCGATTTATTTTCATATTCATCACGTAAATAATCAATGCAATTTGATCCAAATCCACTAAAACCATCAGTGGAATCTAAAAATATTTGAAATCCTTGCATATTATCACAATCCTCAGCATATAATCGAATTTTATCTGTAAAATCTTCTGAATAACGGTCAGTTTTCCAGAGCTCTGAACCACATGTGAATGTATCAAATTGAGAGGCATGTTCATTTTTATGCTGGTATTCTTCTATCAAATTAATTGTGGACTGGTGGAATCTACCATACAAGTAATCGGACCATACATCAACTTCTTCGTCAGTAAGTATATGTGAAGATTCAGAGTCTGTATTTTTATCCAACGATTCTTGGAATTTATTTTTAGGTATTTTTTCTTCTTTTTTCACTTCTGTTTTTGAAGAATCCCACGTGACAATTGATTCTGGGTTATCTTCTACATCATCGTTATATAAACCACCTAATTGTGATAAATGTTTTAAACTTCCTTTCAAATCGACCAATAAAAGACGTGGAGTATAAGTAACTTCATTCTGTAAGTAAAAGTTTAGTTGAGGATAAGTATATTTTAAAATTTTATTTTCTTCGTGTATAGCGGCGTTCGTTGAACTTTTTATCCTGGATCCCGATTGTGGTGGACAAGTTTGGATGTTTTTATTGACCCATTTCAGATATTTAAGATCAGGTATTAAAAAGATTTAGAAAAATGATCACTTTTGCTTAACAATGAAATGTGAGGATAAAACGAGATATTATTAAACGAGAACTTTAATAATATTTTAAAGGACGAGGCTATTTGGACACTATCGTGTGTTTAGCGTGAGTTTCACGTTAAGATAATTTGGAATAGATGATTGGCGTGAACAGAATATTATCTAAGGTTTTTGAGCTTTTCTCAGATTTTCTGAGAATCATCGAATGAATACAATCACAGGGTTAACAAAAAAATTCAAAAAACCCACAGGCTCATGTTAACTCGGCCCCAAACAAAGGCTTGACCAACCCGCGGAACAATGAATGAACGCAATCACAGTCCGAATAGCCCTACCGTGTTTTGAATTGAAATATGGATTTAGAATAGTTTAAACGTAAATGAATGAATAGACATCTGTCCCCAGGTATCAATTCTAACGATTCTTAGCCTAACAACTTTCTCCCTTACAAAAATTCTTTCTCGCAACTGGAGCGATTTGTTCCACGGGTGCGAAACATTTTTATTCTAACATCAAATCCGAATAATTGGAATTATACTCTATCTAAAAAAACAGTTTAAAATTTTTGTTTTTAACAAAATTTCAGACGACAGTAGCAGGTGTATTTATATTTTTATAATATAAAACAATAGTAAAACAAAGCCAAATGAAGGTACTTACCCGATGATTAAGCCCTTCTCGATAGAGTACATCGTGATTAATTTCTAATTCAGGAGTTGTATAACTAAAACTTTTTTCTTGTAAATTCCAAAAATGGGTCCCAACGAAATTCGAATAATGTCCAAACTGGAGACTGATAATCTCACGTGTATTTGACATTTTGATATTTTTAAAACTTTTTAATCACTCAGTCCGTGCGATGCTAGTGACCCCTTTTACATTTAAACGTATAGAACTTCTAGAATCTTCATTTAAAGCACAGATGGCACCATTATTACGGAAGCCTGAATGTCTCAATAGTGTTTTTTTTTAAAGTGTCTACCCACAAATATAGTTCACTTTCAACAAGTGCACTTGTGACTTGTGGGACATTATGAAAATAAACCTTTTTGAAAATGTCAGTCGGTAATGACTATTCTTTAATTAGCCACTACCGAAATTGTCTGGAATTGTTAATTATTGTATGTCTGGATTTAATGATTATAATTAAATTTAATGGTAATGTTTATAATTTGTCTTACGTAGTTAGTTAAAAATTTTTATTAATATTATTTAAAAAAAGCCTTTTTCCTCAGAAGATTAAAAAAAGATCCGATAGATGGCAGGAAATAAAAATATAGGAAATCAAAATATTCTTACCTACCCTAGTTCTGTCATCTATTGGATCTTCTGAGGAAAAAGGCTAATTAAAGCATTATATTTTTTAAATACTATTAAAAAAATTTTTTAATTAACTACGTAAGACAAATTATAAACATTATCATTAAATTTAATTATTATCATTAAATCCGGACATACAATTATTAATAATTCCAGACAGTTTCGGTAGTAGCTAATTAAAGAATAGTCATTACCGACTGACATTTTCAAAAAGGTTTGTTTCCATAATGTTCCACAAGTCACAAGTGCACTTGTTGAAAATGAATCAGTTGGTTTTATATTTGCGGGTAGACAGTGTAGACACTTTCAAAAAAAAATATTGAGACATTCAGGCTTCCGTACATTATCGGTAAATAAAACAGTGTTGCAATGTTTTTATTTATTTTTATCTGTCATTCCAATTTTCTTGTCAAATAAAATAATTTTGATATGCAAATGAATTTTTAGAAAGGTTAATTGTAATTTTAATTAGTAACTTAGAAATAATGTTGCAATTTTTTCAAAGAAGAAAATCGGATGAACTGAAGAGTAATCCTATTGTGCCAAATGAAAATTACTTCGAAAATGAAATAGATTTAAAAAATAGTGTTTATGGTACATATTAATATTAATATAATATTTATTATGTATTTGTAATTTTAATTTCACGGTTTGCTTTCAGATTTTATAAGAACAATTAAAGATCCGGAAAAACCACAAACGTTAGAAGATTTAAATGTTGTTTATGAAGATGGTATCACCGTAAGTTTAAATTTTTGAAACGCGATTTTGTACCTATGTTTTTTGAAATTAATGTTAAGCCTTTTTCGATAAAGATTCAGCCTCCAACAACGGGAAATGTTAGTGTAGTACGTGTTGAATTTAATCCAACTGTTCCACATTGTTCATTAGCAACTTTAATAGGACTTTGTATTCGAGTAAAATTAGAGAAAAATATTCCACAATACTTAAAATTAGATATTTATATAAAAAAAGGAACTCATGATACGGAAGATGAAAGTAAGTACAAAGTTTAAAAATGAATAATTTAAAATTTAAATGTATATTTTTATAAAATTTTATTTTTTTCAGTTAATAAACAAATAAATGATAAAGAAAGAATAGCGGCAGCTATGGAAAACCCTAATTTGAAAGAATTAGTGGCAAATTGTATAAAAGAAGAAGACTAATTAAATATCCATATCCGAATAAGGATTTGATATGCGTCCTTTTGTAAATGTGACATAAATTTTAATTATTGTTATTGTAGATAAATTTGGCAATAAAAATGTTATTACAATTATATGATTTCGTTTATTAATATGGAAATGTACCGAAAATGTTTATGAGGTAGCATCAATTATTAAAGCACGATTACTTTGAGGCGTTTGAGGATCTATTAAACAAGCATAAATGATAAAGTTATTAGAGAAAGTATTAAGTTAATTATATTGTTATTAAAAAGCTGGGTGGCAGGGTGGATATAGCACTTGACTTTGAAAGCAAGGTATGCTGGTTCGTATCTTAGTGTGGATAATATTTTTACTTTTAAAATAAATGAATTTTTACTGTTGTTTAAATTACCTACTCTTTTTATAGTTAAGATTATCTATATAACCCGCCCTCTTGCCATAAATAATGTTGGTTATACATAGGTCATAAATCACTATTCTGTCAGGGGGTGGGAATTTAAATAATCATAATTATATCTCACTCTTTAAAAGCATGTTCTTCTGTTACAAAATATTAAAAATATGTACAAAAATGGCTTGGTTATACTAAAATAAGAAACTTTTTAGTAGGAGAACATGTCATTTAGTTTATTTCACTCATATTCTCCTATTACAAAATATTAAAATTTGTATTAATAAAATTAAAAAATCGCTCATTAAGACTAAAATTTGAAATTTTGTAACAGAAGAACATGTTATAACTTTATCCCACTTTTTCATTACATATTCGCCTATTACAAAATATTAAAAATTACTTATTTTGCTTGCTTTTTTGCTGTACATGCTAAAATTTATTCTTGTTAAATGAAATTTTATAAGATTTTGTAATAGGAGAACATGTTATTTCAAAACAAACAAAAAATTACTTATCCCGCTTTCCTGCTTTTGTCATAAATCATTCTTCTCTCAGGGGGGGGGGGAGGATGAATTAAAGATATATTTATGATTATTTAAATTCCCACCCCCTGACAGAATAGTGATTTATGACATATGTATAATTGACATTAATTATGGCAAGAGGGTGGGTTATAATTTTAATTCTAAAAAGAGTGGAAAATTTAAAGAAGTAAAAATTAATTTATTTTAAAAGTAAAAATATTATCCACACCAGGATACGAACTAGCGTACCTTGGTTTCATAGTCCAGTGCTATATCCATTCTGCCAAGTGGCTTATTTATAACAATATAATTATCTTAATACTTACCTTTACTAAATAATGAATTAATTGATAGTTTTGTTCTGAAAGAAAAAATAGGATAGAAAATTTAAAAAATAAAACAAGATTTAAAATATATATAACAATTTTTATTTATTTATAACGAAAAAAAAAAAAAAAAATGTTTTAAGTTTTCATAAAAAAAACAATATATTACATTTTCATAAAACAAATTAACAGAGACATTTCACATGTATAATAGTTTTCGATTATTTGACAAACACTTAACATTTACGCCATACAAGTTGCCTATACAATTTTTTTTAAGTGAACTTCAACATTGATCGGATTCTTGTTACAACTCTTATAGAGAGAAGACATAAATATTTAATTGTCGCCAACAATAACAAGAATTAATATTTTTATTAAAAATAAAATAAATTGATTAATCCAATATTAATATTATTGCATAATAGTTAAAATTTTTTGTTTGTTTGTTTGTGATATACCATTTTGTTTACAACTAACTGAGGTGAGTCGGATACTTTATATACATATATCTGTTTTTGTAATACTAAATTTGTTTTTACCAGTGGCGGATTTAGAGATTTGCCGCCCGTAGGCTATTCAATTTTTGCCGCCTCTAAATTTTGATATCTTAGTTCACAATCATATCAATTATCTATCAATAAAATTGCAACTGTATGATTTGTGCTCCATTATCCTCATTACATCAACTTTTCCCGTATGGTTACAGGACTATATTTCGGTTTTTGTTGAATATTTTAATTCCTCTATAATTTTTGAAATTCGTATTTTGTGTGTGTATTATAATTTTTTCTAAATTTTGTCAATCGAAATAAAAAATTTATGAACTAAATTTGCCGCTCCTTAAAATTTGCCGCCCTAGGCTCCAGCCTACTCAGCCTGCTGGTAAATCCGCCACTGGTTTTTACTATATTTTTTCTAAAAACTCGTGTCTTTTAGTACATTTAAATTAAATTAAAATTTTTATTGCGTATATTTAAAAATAAAACCAACTTCTTAGAGGTGGCTGAGGATGATCCTCCGCCAGACCCTTCTCGGAGGGGTCTGGATGACCCTCCTCCCAATCCTGATACTCCAGTAAATGTTAATAATAAACCCGATCTACCCAATATCTCTACAAAAGAAAAACCTGTCTACAAATATTCGATAAACTCACTTGGACCTTTCAAAGTATTTGTAGAGTCAAACGAAAAAAATATAGGAAGATTGCATCCGTTGGCAATTGGGCGCATATTGTTTAATAATAATGTACCCAACATTGTGAAAATAGAAAACTTGGGACGCAATAGGATTTGTATCCAATTTAACTCCCGTACTGCCGCTAACTCTTTCTTGGACAATCCCGTACTAAAAACTGAAAACCTTCGCGCCTATGTTCCTACCCACTGTGTCACTCGAGTGGGTGTTGTTAAAGACATCGATGAAAATATTGATGAACAAATTATTCTTGATAATATGAAAAACAACAAAAACATAAACATCCTAAAAGTTCATCGAATGTCAAGAAGAACAACATCCCCCGATGGCACACCATCCTATAAACCTTCCTCTACCATACAAGTAACCTTTGAAGGAAGAAATCTTCCCGATTATATTACCCTATTTTATTGTTCCCGTCCCGTAGAAATGTACACATTTCCCGTGACCCAATGTTACAATTGCTGTAGATTTGGGCACATTACCAAAAATTGTAAAAGCTCTCCACGATGTGCCAAATGTTCCGAAGACCACCAATCATTGAATTGCACTAAAGATGACAGCTTACCTAAAATATGCATTAGTTGCAATGGTGACCACTCTGCTACCTATAAGAACTGCCCAGAGTATAAAAGGCAAGTTGCCATCAAAAAAATTATGGCCTCAGATGGCTTAACATATTTTGAAGCCAGTGGTAAAGTACCTAAAATCTTAAGCAATGTAACCCTTCCTAATCCTATTAATGTGTCGTCTACCCCGCAACAATTTCCTTTGCTGTCGTATAATTCTTCTCCAATCGCCACAACGACTAGACAAACAATTCGACGGACGTACTCTAAGGCTACTACTTCACCAACTACCGCCCCTGTTCCTAAGAAACGAAAAGACTCCACTCCCCTTACAAACCCTATTGCGGCCCAAATTGATAATTTGTTGATTAACCCCAACGGTAGGTCGAATTCTCCCATATTTTATAGTTTTCCATCTACTTCTACTACCTTACCCTCCCCCAACGACCCATTTTTTTCTACACTAATCTCAGTTTTGAACTCTTTTGAATTAGACCCGACTATTAAAACAAACATTGTACAAACTATTATAAATAAAATCACTAATGGATCAGGTGTCCCAAGAACTCAAACTGCTTCAATGGAACATCCGAAGCATCAATCAAAATAAATCCAACCTGGCTCTCATTTTATTTACCTATCCCATTGATGTTGTATTGCTTAGTGAAACTTGGCTAAAACCAACCTCAACATCAAAAATTCGCGGATATCAAATTTTCCGGAATGATAGATATGATGGCTATGGTGGCACTGCGATTCTTGTAAGGAGGGGTGTTTCGGCTCAACTTATTCCGATTGAGTCGAATAACCCTTTTTTCCAGGTAATCGCGGTGAGAGTTGCTGGCATATCTATAGTTTCCATCTACAACAATTCTTCTCAAAATATTTTATCTTCCGAAGAACTTAACCTAATGTTTCAGAATGTTCCCGAACCTGTAATAATTGCCGGTGACTTAAATTATCATCATCCTCTATGGGGTTGCACTGCGTCCGATAGAGGAGGTGATATTCTAATGGAATTCATGGATTCCAATAACTTGGTTTGCATGAATGACGGATCACCGACAACTATTCCTTCACCTCAACAAAGATCATCTGCTATCGATAT
The DNA here is from genome assembly GCF_905475395.1 of Chrysoperla carnea. Classification (NCBI taxonomy): domain Eukaryota; kingdom Metazoa; phylum Arthropoda; class Insecta; order Neuroptera; family Chrysopidae; genus Chrysoperla; species Chrysoperla carnea. The sequence continues at coordinate 52,876,182 of NC_058340.1, read as the reverse complement.
CTCTTTTTGTTCTCCTCACCTAAGCTTAATTTCGTTCTGGCATACATTAAATGATAGCTATGGTAGCGATCATTTTCCCATTTTAATAACTTTAAATCATCGTCATAATTTATTCCTCCCCAGACATACCCCCCGTAGACAGTTCGAGAGAGCAGATTGGCCTCTGTTTTCTCGTACTGTAGACGACTTTCTTCCACCCCCCACATCCGATAATAATCCCTTGGAATGGTATTCCAGTTTTCATCAAAGTTTGGTCTCTGCTGGGGATATAGCCATTCCAAATTCCAAATGTCCTAAAAAACCGTTTTCCCCAACACCTTGGTGGGATGACGAATGTAAATTGCAAATTCAAACCAGGAAGGAGGCCTTGAGGTCTCTCAAGGCCAATTTTACACAGGATAATTTTTGTAATTTTAGAAGAACCCAGGCACAAACCAGGCGTCTATTTAAGGAAAAAAAGCGGAATTCCTGGAAGATTTTTTGCGAAGGTCTTTCCAGGAGTACGCCTATTAAAGAGATCTGGAATAAGGTTAAGATGTATAGGGGGGCTATCAACCCATATCCTCCTTTTCCATCAAACCAGGGTTGGATCTTAGATTTCTTACAAAATCTGACTCCAGACTTTGCCCTTATACCTATTCAAACCCTGCCCGCCCAAAATGATCATCCTATGGATCGTCCGTTCGGAATATGTGAGCTAAGGGGTGTGTTGTCCGGTCTAGTGGATTCGTCTCCTGGCCCGGATAACATATCCTATAGTATGTTGAAAAACTTGTCGGACAGTACAATATCATCTTTTCTGTCAATATTAAATCAACTACTTAGTAGCTCATCTATCCCCGACGAATGGAGACATACGATGATCATTCCAATCCTTAAACCCAATAAAGACCCTAATATACACCAATCTTACCGTCCCATTGCGCTAGCCTCGTGCGTATCAAAGGTTATGGAACATCTAGTAAAAAACAGGTTGGAATGGTGGTGTGAATACAATAACATCGTTCCACCATACTCACGAGGCTTCCGTAAAAATGCCTCTACCCTAGATAACCTTTCTGTACTCTTGACTGATATCCAGATTTCTCTCTCCGAGAATGGATACCTGGTTTGCTGCTTGATTGACGTGAAAGGAGCCTTCGATAATGTTGACATTAATATTCTCATTAACATTCTCACGTCTCTGTCGGCTCCCCCTGGACTAACTTCTTTCATCTACGAATTTTTAAAAATTCGTCATCTCACCGTCAACTACCAAAATCATTTATCCGGTCCTAGAACTGCATCAATGGGCTTACCCCAAGGTGCAGTCTTGAGTCCCCTTCTCTTCAATATCTATACCTCTGGCTTACAGAATGTAATTCAGCCTCCCTCTCAACTCCTGCAATACGCAGATGATCTTGTCCTATACTCGTCGTCCAAATCCTTACAAACGGCTATAGATAATGTTTCAAACGCTCTAGTTTTACTACATAACCATTTAAGATCTATCAATCTGGAAATTTCTGCTACAAAAAGCTCAGCTCTTGTTTTCACTAGGCACAGATACAATATCGAATCAATTCCGTTTCTCAACACATCCATCCCTTGCCACCCATCCGCAAAATTCTTAGGAGTCCTTTTTGATGGAAAGTTGCAATGGAACTCCCATGTCGAATATATCGTAAGTAAGTGTACTCCTCGAATTAACATCCTCCGTGGCCTCACCAAAGTTTGGTGGGGAGCTGATCAAAGTACTTTACTTATGATATACAGACAAATCATTCGAAGTTTCATCGATTATGGCTCATTCCTCCTATGCCCAATATCAAACCAACGATCCTCAAAGTTAGATAAAATCCAGTTTCAATCCTTGCGTATTGCCCTAGGACAAATGCGCTCCTGTCCTACTAACGCCCTATTGATTGAAGCAGCGGATCCTCCATTGATAGTCCGTCGTCTGTATTTGGCAAAAAAATTTTTCCTCAACCAATATTCCTCTTTATCCCACCCGTTAATTCCAAAACTTGCCCAACTCAACCAGCTTTGTACAAATTCGGCCTACTGGAGAAATAAAAATCTCCCTCTTCTCTTGGTGGCTTATCGTGTATTTGCAGTAATCCCCATTTATCAATCTCTTTTATCTCCCTTCTTCACCTTTGACTTTCCATCCCGATATACGGAAATCCCGGTATTTATTGATTGTGGACTTGACAGCGGACATGCAAACTATGGCTCGCCCTTCGTCAATTCCACTTTCAATGATTACCTTTCCTCAATTCTCCCCAACTATACCCACATCTATACAGATGCTTCTAAGTTGAGTGTAGATTCACGAGTGGGCGTTGCTTTTCATTGTGGTGCGCATTCTGCCACACTTAGTATATCAGAACATTTTTCAATTTTCTCTGCGGAATGCGTTGCCATTTTGGAGGCACTAGCATACGTGGACTCAAACAGTATTAGAAAAACAGCTATAATATCCGACTCGCTGAGTTCTCTCTCGCTTATAAAACAAAATTGCATCACCTCTAAAACTCCCTCCCTCATAGTACTAATCAAAAACACCGTACTGAAACTAATTAAAAAACGTTTCTGCGTTGCTTTTGTGTGGTGTCCATCACACATTGGTATACGTGGGAACGAATTTGTTGATATGTTGGCTAGGGACGCAGTTCATATTGGACCAGAAGATAATTCACCTCCACCCGCACAAGATCTGTGGGCTATCTGCAAAAGTTCTATGCTGAGTGATTGGACTCAAATGTGGAATACATCGCCTAAAGGGCGTAAGCTACATGACATACAACCAACTCCATCACTTAAAACATGGTTCCACAAATGGGAAGTGGGCAGGAAAAACATAACAATGATTGGTCGCTTGAGAACAGGCCACAATTCGTTACCTGCCCATCTACATCGAATACATATTGTTCCAGACACCAGATGTAGATGTGGATATTATTATTGTGACATAAATCACATAACGTTCGCCTGCCCACTCCTTAATCAGCATAGAAATATTCTTCTAAGTTCCCTAGCCCGTATGGGCGTTTTTGGTCCGTATTATATTCCCCATCTCCTATCTCTAAATAAGCTTGAAATCCTCTCTGCAATTTGCAATTTCCTCAACAAATCCAAATTTCAAATATAAATATAACCCCCCCCCCCCTTCTTATCTATTTTTTGTTTTATAATAAAAAAAAAAAAAAAAAAAAAAAAAAAAAAATTTGTGTGTAGCCCCCTCTACTGTCAACCCTTCCGCGGCCCCCAACCTATGTGTTTTTTCGTGATATTTCCTTTGTATACAGTCTCGACGGGTCCCGACGACGAACTTCCTGTCTAATTCCATGTGTCCTTGTGTTCGTAAAATAGAAAGTACGTTTCATATATTTGTATTTTTATTTATTTATTTATTTATTTATTTTTTTTTTCTCTGTCTTCTCCTACTCTTTTTTTTTAACTGAATTTATTTATTTTTTCTTTATTTGCAATTTACATATTGTATTTATATGATTTTTTGTTTGTTTGAGATTCATCTTTTTATTTTTGGATACTAGAAAACAATTTACTTTTATTTTTTAATTTCTAAATTACACTTTTTTTTTCTCCTGAATGTTAAATTTTTGTTTTTCTGATCTATTTATTATTTAATTATTTATTGTAATATAATTGTATACTTTATTTGGATAATGGCTGTATAGCAAATTAGCTGAAGCCAATTTTAATAAAAAAAAAAAAAAAAACATTGATCGTTTTATTGAATTAAAAATTTATTGTTTATTAACAAATAGAAACATTTACAACATTAACTAATTCGCAAAATGCAAGCGGTTTTTTTCATTTTTCTTTATTAGCTGATTTTTTTAACATCTTTTATTGTACTAACAGTTTTAGTAGCGCATCTACAAGCTAAAAGTTTTACCTTAGTCCAAAAGAACCATGAATAATAATTCATTTTGCGAAAATCTAAAAGAATGTGTTTCTAAGATGTCAAATATCATAATTAAGGCATTAGTTAATGTTGCAAATGTTTCTATTTGTTAATAAACAATAAATTTTTAATTCAATAAAACGATCAATGTTAAAGTTCACTTAAATAAATAGTATAGGCAACTTGTATGACGTAAATGTTAAGTGTTTGACAAATAATCGAAAACTATTATACATGTGAAATGTCTCTGTTAATTTGTTTTATGAAAATGTACAATATTGTTTTTTTATGAAAACTTAAAACATTTTGTTTTTTTCTAAGCTAAATGCCTGCAAATACTGTGTCTGTTTTGCATTGGAGGTTTTCTAAATTTATAATATATTTCCTCAGTTGCTATTGGGAATAATTTAAATAAAACTAATAAAACATATTCAGAGTTGATATAATATTTTTTTTCCGATATTATTTAGGTTAATGTTATATATGTAAAAAAAAAGTTGTTCAAAGTTTATATTGTAGAATAATAATAACTGGGTACTATATATGGTATTATAAACGTAAATAATATAACAATGATCGTTCTTAAAGCATATTAAACTTTCAGACCACCTGTGTCTCTCTTGTTTGTGGATAAACATGACGATATTTAGTATACTTAAATATGTATGAATAATTTTAGTGCATTTCTAGGATTATTTTGATAATAGTATTATAAATATTGTAGTACCTACCACCTATATGTCCTGTCCATTCAATCTAATAATCCTATTATATTGATGTGATTTAAAAAAAAAATCATAATATGGAACACGGAATCTAGAAATAGAATTACCCGGATATAATCTACCTTGATGAAATATTATGTTTCTGACTGCCTTTTTTTGATCGATTTGTTATCATAAATCTATTCAATAATGTAGGTTCTCTAAAACATCATGAAAAATTCATACTAATTTATTTGTGTAACGACCCGGCAAAATCTGTCACTGAGCATGCTTAATTTTCGCAAGGAAAATTTTTGCATGATCCCGTTTAAAACATGCTCCTGAACGTAAAAGTGTAGGTTTCAGGTGGATCAGCAATCGGAAATGCATTTTTTTTTTGGGACGAAAAATGGATCTAGCTTATAGGTTTCATTTTTAGAAAATTTCGTTTTATCCATGTTTTCAGGAAAAACTGAAATAAACTGCAAAATATGACTCTTCCTGACATCTATTGGTGTTTATCGTAGTTAACGAAATAAAGTACATTACCGGGACATTCAAATTGCTATTTGTTTGGAGAAATTTTAAACGGTTCTTATATTAGTGATAAAATTTGTGTCTTTTTAGCTAAAAAAATATCGAGCAAAGTTTGGTAATCCAGGTACTAAGTAATGTTAACCGAATCGCTTCGGAAAAAATTTGATCATAAAATTGAGGTCAAATTAACAAATAATATTCTTATACATTTTTCTCTAAACCCTTCAGTTTTCGAGTACAAAATTCGTAAAATTTTAAAAACGCGATTTTTACGATTTCCATCCCTTAAAAACTCTATGAAAAAATATTATTTATAGTATAAAGCTTACCCAACAACAGTCCGCAAAAATTTTTGGCCTAATTGCAATATTATTATCGTTAGTAAAAAATAAATCATGAAATTTGAAAAAAGTTAAAATTTATGTAAAAATATACTTAAATATTCTGATTTCGAGTCATAAAAACATATTTTTCTTTTAAACTTTTAAAATAAAAAATCGTAATTTTTAAACTGTATATCACGTGACCTAAAACGCGGTTAAGCCCTGTTGTGATGTCATAGCGGTATAAGTCATAGACCATCAGTTAGTTCAGTGTAGACAGTTGGGTATAATATATACATCAAATTGGATGCCCGCGTTTTTGACAGTTTAAAAAAGGTTTAAAATTTAATTTAAGTTTTTGGCAAGAAAGCCAAGTGTGTATTTTTCCGAAATAAATTTTTGGTGGCTTTTTATTAGCAAAATCAACATTTTGAAGTACTTTTTCAAAAATAGTGGAATACGCTATTACAAATAAAAAATTTATTCTTCAAACAATTAAATCTTATTTACATAAAGGGTTGTTCGATTTAGATGTTAAATAGATAAAAGTACAAAAGGAATATTTATTGTAAATTTGTTGTCATACAAATCATGAATTTTCTAAAAAACATTTAATTTTATAAGCATTAGCAATCAAAGTGGAATGTAAATTACCAGACGTATTAATATTAGCATACCTACTTCAATAATATTCTTATGTAAAAGCAGAGGAGACACAACAGTATAAATAGGGCTTTTGGAAAAAAGAGTAAAAAAAAAAAAAATATAGAAACAAAGTTAGTGACGCGCATATACTACACGTATAGTGAGTGAAATATAGTGAGGGCAAAGATGTGAAGTAGAGAAGACAGAAAATCACCCACCATATCTACCTCCAATATACGGTATTAAAGATATTGCTTAGTATGCTGGAGTGTAATGCCTCTACCCTTCAAGTTTAGATTGAACGCAGGTAAATTAACCAAAAATTTGTTCAGGCAAACCGTTTGATCAATCTGAAAACCCTTGAACATAGACTGATTAAAAAACAAAAGCCTTTAAGAAAGACTGGGTAAGCAAAAATTTTTCCGAGTAGATTTGCCATTCTGGGAAACATTTTTATTTAGAGTGATTAAACAAAAACTACTCAAAAGTTTCTTATTAAAAAAATAGAATATAACTTAAATGAAGTATGCTATCCAAATAACATATTGAACAAATTTTCTGAAGTTCATCAGTGAAACTGTTTGTTTGTTTGAAAGGATTATTTAAAACACATATACTGGACATAATAAATATTCAAGCTTTTATACCATGTATATATGAAATATACATAGTATATTAAGTTTAGTCCCAAGTTTGTAACGCTTAAAAATAATGATGCTAGGAAAAAATTTTTGTCATAGGTGTTCATAAAACACTTATTAGCCCATTTCCGGTTGTCCGTCCGTCCGTCCGTCTGTGGACACGATAACTCAAAAACGAAAAAAGATATCGAGCTGAAATTTTTACAGCGTACTCAGGACGTAAAAAGTAAGGTCAAGTTCGTAAATGAGCATCATAGGTCAATTGGGTCTTGGGCCCGTAGGACCCATCTTGTAAACCGTTAGAGATAGAACAAAAGTATAAATGTAAAAAATGTTTCTTATTAAAAATTAAACAACTTTTGTTTGAAACATTTTTTCGTAAACATCACTGTTTACCCGTGAGGGCGCCAATTAGGCGGAAATTTTATAATATGTACTATACTTGATTATCAGTTATGTATGTGTCACATGTTTGTATGTGTAATGTGATAAAGAAATCAACACTGACTATGCATGGTATTTCAATAATTAACTCAGTTAATTGTTTGTTTTCACTTGTTAAGTATTAGATTGTATTATGTTCAAAATGCTGAAAATAATGCTGAAAACGAACAAATTATGAGAGTGTCTGCAGTTTTAAAGAGTTTAATACTACATCTTAGCAATACAGCTAGCAAAATACGAAGGAATGTTTTTTATCCTTCGTATTTTGCATTTTTATTTAAATTTCTTATTTCTTTGGGTTTCATTCCATTTTCCAGCATGCAATAAAACTGATCTACATACTTATGTTATTTTAAATATAAATTTTCATAGGTCATGATAGACTTATTTGACACCTGATATAATTGTCTGGATTATTTATTATGGTTAATAAACGTTTTTTAAATTAGGGCATTTCAATCTTGAGACAGTGTTAAATAAATTTATATGGTGGAGGGAACGGGAAATTTAAACTAACAATAATAACAAAAATATTATACTGGTAATCGGAAAAAATAGACCCGGAAAAAAAAGACTGAAAAAATAAACCAAACATTTTATAAATCCGGAGTATTGTTGTAATTACGGGTTGGTGGGGTTGAGTTTGTCAACTAGAGAGGAGGTTGGTTGGGTTCTGAAGTTTTTAGCCCTTGCGTTCAAAAATGTGATACTATTAGAAGTACTTTTCTCACTCAGTTTGCGTGGGAAAAATAGTTACAAATTACCGCCCTATTGTGATAATGAATTTATTCCTGCACTACCATAGTAACTTTTATAATTTTCTATTTTTCTCCAATAAGCCACGAAAATTTTAAATAATAATTATCGTTTAGTTTCATATTTTAGAGGCGTAGATAAAAGTTTTGTACGATATACGTGTGATAATGCATTATTAATGTACTTCTGTGATTGTCCAACTTGTACCGAGCACTCCTTTTACAAATTTCGCAGACGTACGTTAATAATGCTGTTGTCCCACTCACGGTTCGAAAATATCCGATATTTATTATAAATATCAAAATATCGGATATTTTTTATATATATCCGATATATATCAAAATTTTGATATTTAAAAAACAACTAAAATGTTTTAGAGGTTTTATTTACTTAGGCACTTCAAATGAGACAAATGAAACCAAAACATAAAATATTCTTCTAGATCAGGCAAAATCAATTAAAAATAATTAAATTTTTATAAATAAAAATCAATTTTAAAACAAAAAACAACTTTATAAATTGTTACCTGTCAATGGTCATACCTACATTTAGGCAACAAAACAATAAACATTACAAATAATAACTCTAGAGTATAATCAGTCTTTTAATTATCAAATCAGTCATCAGTCATTCGTATTAAACTGTTAATTATCAAATTAAAAAAAAAATGTCGTTTCATAATTGTGCTTGGTTTGACTGCAAGGAAGATAAAGCTAGATCATTTTCCGATTCTGAATCTTACTTAAACTTACTCTTTAGTAACGAACTTTTTCTGATACGGCACGATTTGAGCTTAGTATTAGTAGGTTTTATCTCTACTCCAATGCCATCAAAATTTGGGAAGTAGAAAAACGGTAACAAACGCCAAAAATTACTAAATAATATTAAATTTTTTAAAATCATTCTTGTATTGATATATATCATAAAAATTCACGTGATATATATCGGATATATATCATGATATATATCCATTGATATATATCCTCGAACCCTGGTCCCACTAGTATGGTAAATAACTATTATAGGCTACTAGTCTTATCATCTATTATATTGGGAGTAATTTCCAAGCAACATTTTATTTGTATTTTTTTGAATTTATATGTATAAGTAGTATAGAATTTGATAGACGTTGTATATAATAAGTATACTAAACTATATATAGTAGTGTACGTATATCGTACGTACATATCTCTATACCCAGTAGTATACAATATTGCTGTTCTAGCACGAACTTCTACTTAAGTATGTATGAACTTTTTGAAGTAAACAAAACTGTGATAAAATATAGGGGATGAATGTTAATAATAATCACTGTACGCACCACCGTACGTTTCATCGTCATTATTATCTACAAAAAAACTCAAACTCAAGCTGTGTGTGTGTGTGTGTGTGTGTGTGAACATATTATTATGTATTGTTTAAAAATTTGATGCAAATCAAAGATTAGAAATATTCATATTTTCAATTTTGTCGACAACTTTTCTATATAAGTTATTTGTTATAACACTTTTAAAGTCAGACCAATATCTTTTTATAATTAAGTAAACTATTGTATTCAATTGTCACCTTTCGAAGGAAATGCGCCTTAAAAATATTATTGTATTTATATTTATTTAATTACTTTGAAGCACAGGTAAATTTTCAAGATCATTTGAAGATCAAATGAACTTGAAACTAGAATTTCAGAACTAAGTCATGAACACAGGCGAATGTTCTCTAAAGTTGCCTTTGATATATTTTGGTTAAAGCGTTTTTCTTTAGCCACATTGTTTATTTTCGATTAAATGTAATAATGACATATTTTTCCAAAAGCTAACGATTATCGAAAATATGTTCTAAGCAAAAAATGCCAGTGTTTTAATGAGAATCAATTTTCTAATTTAAAGTGTTATTCTATTTTTTATCATTTAGATCTAAATTAAAGAAATCCGAAGAACTAGGTCCAATCTGATGTCAGAACATGATGTCCTCCATCAAACTCTGCAACTTTTATCTAAGCTATTTTTTGATTGATTAACTACAAAATGAGCTATTATCCATTATAGATTAAAATTATCAATCCTTTATATCCTTAACACCTTGTACTCATACCTTAATATTACACCTTAATAATCGGACCAATAATTTAATACTCAGAAACAACTTTCTTACATGGCTTTTAGAATTATCTCTGTTGTTGGTGTAGGCGCAAGTAAGTAAACTTAAGAAAGTAAACTTATTAATTGTTTTTGAAGCTAATGGTTCAAGGTTTAATAGTGTTGGTACGTAGAAAAAAGTATTTTAAAAATTGATTTAAAAAGAAAAAAAATCTTCCATTCGGCAAGTGCCGTTTAAGATAAACTACACACATCTGTAAATATAATAAAAAATTCCGAGAACTGAATAGAGAATAAAGTTGTCTTATTTAGAGAATTGTCTTATTTTTTCCAGTTCACTTATTTTTTCAATAAAAATATAACTTTCTATCAGAAAGTTAATAATTTTCAAACATTTTCTATGTATAATGAATACAGAGTGATAAGAATCATTTCAATTAATTCATAAAAGCAAAAATCTGTTACACTCATTGAATATATTATAAAAATTATATTTCTGTTGTTTGAAAATAGATACTTGAGACCATCATGTATTAAATATTTTATATTATATGATATGAATAATGATATCTGATATCACGTACGCGAGTGTCTTTAGCTGAGTACGATCCCACAAAACACTGCTACACAATTGTTTATCTTTATAGCATTGAATTTCCTGACAGTTTATTTGAATTTTGAACAAATTTTTTGAAGTTGATGCTACAATTTTAGTCCAATTATGATGAATTTGATATTTATTATGCTTTTGGAACGATATATTCTTTAACTGCAAAACTGTTCCATGGAAAACATTTTGATTTCCCTCTTGAAATCCCTTTGACTTGACTTGGTTTGTTGAAAAATTCATGTTTCAAAGACAAAAAAATGAATAGGAGTGACAACGGGAAAAATAACCTTCGTAATTTTCACTTATTCGTAGCTTACGGGTCATAATCATCATTTCTCGCCACTTCCACCAATTTTTAATAACTTTATGCAGTTATTATATATATGCTTATGATTGTCTTTCTTAACTTGTGTGTAATAGAGGCATGACCTCTTAACATGATTTAAAAAATTTTTGTCGTAAAATTTGTTAGCTTTGTTAAAACTAGACAGCATAAATTTTCAAATGAGCTTCAGAAACATAATATAATTGTTCAAAATTTAGCCTGAATATTCTTTGTTTAAACTCATATTCTTTTATATTATTGATGTGAGTTTTTTTGGTGAATATTAATATAAACAAGTGAAAACAAACAATTGACTGAGTTAATTGTTGAAATACCATGTATAGACAGTGTTCATTACTCTTAGATTACTCTTACATTACACAAACATACATGTCACACACATATAACTGATATACCCACATAATACTACAATTTGCGCATAATATGAGCTCTCACGGTTAAACAGTGATGTTTACGAAAAAACATTTCAAACAAAAGTTGTTTATTTTTTTATAAGGAATATTTTTTACATTTTAACTTTTGATCTATCTCTAACGGTTTACAAGATGGGTCCTACGGACGCAAGACCCAATTGATCTATATTGCTCAATTACGAACTTGACCTCACTTTTTAAGTCCTCATCACGCTATAAAAATTTCAGCTTGTTTTTTCTTTTCGTTTTTGAGTAATCGTGATGACAGACGGACATACAGACGACAGACAGACAGACAGACAACCGAAAATGGACTAATTAGGTGATTTTATGAACACCTTTACCAAAATTTTGTTCATAGCATCAATATTTTTTAGCGATACTAACTTGGGACTAAACTTAATATACTATGTATATTTCATACACATGGTATAAAAACTTGGGACTAAACTTAATATACTATGTATAATTCATATATATATATGGTATAAAAAGTTTTTGTATGTTTCTTCTTTTATCTTGGAGCAGCGTTGTGAAAAATTATAATTCTGTTGGTAATCCATTCTCAAACTTCTAAGAAATTTATGTGTTTATAATTCTACGAATAATTAAATAAATTAGTTATAATTGGGAATTTAATAATAATAATTAGGTATTATATTATATGGAAGCTACAAACTTGTTGGGTTCTTATATATAGTAAGGTTCTTATATATTATAACATCTAAACATCTTATATATAGTACATCGGCCGGTGAAATTTTAGATATATGGCGGGAGAAAGAAAATTTCTACCGACCTGCCAGCGGGACTGCCAGCGGGATTTATATCTTGGGGAGATATAAATACATACAGTTATGTTACATCGCTGTAACGTTGTAAGATTCTTATCAAGGGCGTATCGTTAATTAAAATTTTGTGTTTGGTACCTTATCAGCGGAACAATGGAGTCTTAATGTCTATTTCAGGAATGTATATATTTAGTCATTGCTCCTACCCCTAAAGTTAACTTTTGTAATTAAGGATGTACGAGCATCAAGACAATTTAAAATAAAAACATTCGATATTTCGAAAACCAAGGCAAATATCGAAAAATTTTATTATTATTTTTCGTTTGCATTCATGAAGTTATAACAAAATTCAGCATTAAAGTTAAAAATAAGGTACAAATAATTTCAATCCTAAATCTAAAATTGCCTTTATTATTTGTTCGTATTATTTTAGTTAAGTATTATGATCAGGGAAAAAAGTAATTTAAAATATATATATATATTTTTTTGAATTTATATAAAAAATTTTAGCTTTAATTTTATATTTAAAAAAAATGTTTACTGAAAATTACAACTAATATTTAGGAAAAACTATACTAAATCTTTAAAACTTAACGACTTTCCCATAAGAACTAATATTAATTTACGCTAACATAGTTTCTGAAAAGCTTAAGAACAATTTCTCAAAATTTTAAATTCGTTATTAAAATCTAGTTTTTAATGCTTTTTTTTCTGTAGCACCTCAACAACCTTAAATAACAATTCTGCAAAGTTCCAGCGATACTCGTCTCATCAAATCACTATGAAAACTGTCATATATTCGAATATATGTCTCCCGGACATGTCTCGTTGGCAGATTGACAGGAGTTTATTTTTCGTATCCATACCGAAATATTTAGCTATAACAAGTGAAAACAAACAATTGACTGAGTTAATTGTTGAAATACCATGCATAGACAGTGTTGATTTCTTTATCACATAACACATGTATAGACAGTATGTATAAAATGTATAGACAGTGTTGATGCGCAATCATTTGTTTTTTTGACGTCACGTAAATAACAAAAGATACTCACTTTTAAATAAACACACATACAACATACAAATACTATAAAATTTGCACCTAATTAACGCCCTCGTGGGTAAACAGTGATGTTTACAAAAAAATGTTTCAAACAAAAGTTTTTTATTTTTTTATAAGGAACATTTTTTACATTTAAACTTTTGTTCTATCTCTAACGGTTTACAAGATGGGTCCTACGGACCCAAGACCCAATTGGCCTATGATGCTCATTTACGAACTTGTCCTCACTTTTTACGTCCTGAGTACGCTGTAAAAATTTCAGCTCGATATCTTTTTTCGTTTTTGAGTTATCGTGACCACAGACGGACGGACGGCCGGACGGACGGACGGACAACCGGAAATGGACTAATTAGGTGTTTTTATGAACAGCTATGACAAAATTTTTTTCCTAGCATCATTATTTTTAAGCGTTACAAACTTGGGACTAAACTTAATATACTATGTATATTTCATATATGCATGGTATAAAAACAAATCCGCAAAATAACACTGGTCATACACCTAAAATTTTACGGGCCGACGTATCTACAATATAAGGCATAACTCCCTCGCGTACAGGAATATGTATAACGGGTTCCATGTTTGTAGGTTAAAAAACGATTATACATTTATTCTGCAGGATATAAATATTTATTTTAAGTATTTCAAGTATGATTTGTGAACAAGCTATGAATGGGATTCTTTATGATACTCTTAAATGCGGAAAGGGAATAATATATATGTAGTAGTGTGTATATGTATAGCTTGAATTGTATTGTATGATTGATATTAACGGAATTGACTTTCAGTTCAGAAATGAGTGGCGTCTTTTTCAATATGACAATATACGAATACATTTTGTGAATATAATACATACATATTACCTACATATATACAGTTCTAGAAAAAAGTTTTGCAACCCTCAAATAGGCGATAATCCCGGTGTCGAATTAGCCATATTATCCATTAAAATGTAAAACTTGACTTGATACCATGATCAAATTTGAAATTGAAATTAAAATTGATTAAAAAACGAAGTAGTTATAAACAATCAAAGATTGAAGTCAAAGGTTGCCCATCTCTTTTTAGCAAAACAAAGTTTTATATGTATTCTCTATGGCGATATCCACGTATGACGTCACCAGTGGGTATCTTTATCTTTATTAGGAATTAGTAATTTTAAATGTTCATATATACCAGTAAAAATTTTTAAAAACCAACTTCACTTTTCTATTCGTGAAGTGAGAATTCTCCATTTGAAGTGATAAAAAAATTTAGTCCGATCCCCGGCGGATTAAGCATATTTTGCGCCTGTAAGTGAATTTTAGTTCTTTCGTTTCAAGCTCTTTATTTCCTAGAACCTGTAAAATAGCGTTGGTTGTTCGGGACAGTTTTCCAGCTCTAGCTATCGTTGTTAAATAAGAACGTAGATGCTTTCATCAAAAGAAAAATTTTCTAAATAACGAGAATATTCTAGGACAAAGTTTGGCAAACCTCAAATTGCTTCCAAAAGGTTCAAGCAGAGGCGGATTAAATAAGTTTGAGTCCGTAGGCGGTTTTAGATTAAAGCTCTTTATTTCTTAGAACCTGTAAAATAGCGTTGATTTTTCGGGACAGTTTTCCGGCTCGAACTACCGTTGTAAAGGATGTACGAGCGCCAAGACAATTTTGGATAAAAGGAGTTATTTTTTTTATATGAATTTGAACTTAGTCTGAATCAATTCTGAAAATTTTAGGAACGGTCCATTATTTAAATTAATAAATGACTCCAAAAGTAGGCATATTTAATATTGGTGTTATGGGAGAACGGTAGATGGATGATATGTTTTCATATAGATTTCTCTAAAACTAACCGATGGAAAGAAAAAAAAAATTATTTTAATCAAAGTTAAAACCTTAATAAATTTAAACTCATAAAAATTTGAGCCCTTTATCTTAAACAGCTAGGAAGTAATTTGAGTATTGTCGAACTTTTTCCCATAACTGTATAGAATATACAGGCACCAGCAATCCTCTTCTTGCCTTTGGTATAGAGTTTACTATGCTGTCTATTGACATGGTGGTAGTATTAGTAATACGAAAAACAATTTTAAATAATAATGCTAAAGTGTAGGAAAGGATAAGATGGTGTTTTCATTTTGAAAATTATTAAATTGTCAATCAATACTTTTATTAAAAGCATTTTGTTTAAAAACGAAATTTAAAAATATTGAAAATGTAGTATGAGAAGGTTATCAAGGTCTTTAATACGTTTGAATAGCTAAAAATTGACCAAATATTTACTAAAAATGAAATAAATAGAAGCACTCCATCATATTCCTAACATTTCAACGAAAGTTTCTCTAAATATAGCTGCAAAGTAGCAAAAAACTTGCAGTGGCTCGGATTTACCTAGACAATTTTTCCCTAGTATATTACAAAATTTATTTACCGATTTGTCTTCAAATAAATTGTTTAAACCAGGGCTTCTTAAACTTTTGTAAGTCACGACCCCATTTATGATTGCGAGTTTCTTGACGACCCCATACAAATATAAAAGAAAAATAAATTAATATTTTTTGATGATTTATTTATTAGGAACAATATACATATACATATGAAAATATATAAGTTTAGAATTCGTTTTGAAACATACAAAAATCTAAAATTAAAAATTGCACAAAAAATTATAAAATTGTATTTATTATAGTTTCAAAAATAAAAGTGGATTCTGACCGTCTTAATTCTCTCGAATATATTCAGGTAGTTGCGTGGTAAGTATTAAATTAAAGTATAAGTTAAAAATTTAATGAGATGGATGTGCCTGTTTTTTATTGCATAACAAATCAAATCTTGGTGCAATGTTTGAAACTGCTGGACGTAACATTTTTCTTCAACATTTTTTATCGCTGAACGATATTGGGATTTAATGTGTGTTAAAGCTGTTTCTTCAGCATATTAATACCTAGAAATTTTGTTGACAATTATTTCTCGGGATTATTTCGGCTTTTAGAGATTGACAAAAATAAATTTATATTTTTTATTAATTCCAATAACATTTCATAATTCATAGTAAATGTTATTCAAGTTATTATAATACTCTTAATAGAAATGCAGGTACAAACAATCTTTCAGAACTAGAAGATTTTATGATATATTTATCTACGATAATTGTTATTTTATCTTTATAACAATAATTTTACAAGTTAAAAAACATTTTCTGTTAAATTGTATTTTTACCTCTCGCGACCCCAGAATTTTGCTACGCGACCCCAAATGGGGTCGCGACCCATAGTTTAAGAAGCCCTGGTTTAAACAATAAAATGCTAATAACCTTATTTTTAAATATACAATTTTTTTACTTTTTATACAATGTATGAAATATACATAGTAGGTATATTAAGTTTAGTCTCAAGTTTGTAACGCTTAAAAATATTGATGCTACGAAAAAAAATTTGGTGTTGGTGTTCATAGAATCACCTAATTAGTCCATTTTCGGTTGTATTTCCGTCTGTCTGTCAACACGATAACTCAAAAACGAAAAGATGTATCAAAATGAAATTTTTATAGCATACTCAGGACATAAAAAGTGAGGTCGAGTTTGTAAATAAGCAATATAGGTCAATTGGGTTTTTCCGTAGGACCCATCTTGTAAACCGTTAGAGATAGGACAAAAGTTTAAATATAAAAAATGTTCCTTATAAAAGAATAAACAACTTTTGTTCAAAACATTTGTTTGTAAACATCACTGTTTACTCACGAGGGGCCCTAATTAGGTGAAAATTTTGTAGTATGTGTTAATATAGGAATATCAGTTATGTGTGTGCGGCTATTTAAAAGTGGATATATTTTTTTTATTTATGTGACGTCAAAAAACAAACCATTGCGTCATCAACATGGTATTTCAACAATTTACTCAGTCAATTGTTTGTTTTCACTTGTTTTTTTTCTAAAATTAATATTTTGGAAGTTATCACTCGTTAATTTCAAAAATCCTATTTTCAATGAGGAAAAAAATCTGTGGAAGTTGAGCAAGCTGGCATGAATATCTGATTGATTGCACTCTACGGTGCAATAAAGAAGCCTAAACGAAACCAGACGAAAGACCAAACTTAACCAGAAAAGACCCAAAATTATTATAAGTTAATCTGGATTTGTTATTTTAGTTTTTGATGACATATTTTTGTCTCGAAATATCTTGAATACGGACTGGTAATTACATAACAATTGGTCATTTTATTGATAAATGTAACATATTTATTTTTTGAATGTAACATATTTATTTTTCTCTATTTTTTTTTGTTATCATTTAATATTGCTTCCGTATATAAATCTACGGAAGTTTGTCAGATTTTATTGACATAAGATTTTCTTTTTTTTTTTCATTTTCTTATTGTACTACGTTTTGTATTTGTAGCGTTTTTGTTTGTGTATACAAATAATGGTAGCAATTTTATTAGTACAATAAAAATAATCTATTTGAAGGAAGCTATTTAGAAAAATTTCATAATCATGCCTATGCAAGCAGACGTAGTTTAACAGCAGAAATAAGCAAATCATTGACAACATAATATGAAAAAACTTTGAAGGAAACTGTGTGTTGAAAGGATTGAAACTATATTTTATGAAAAAACACCTAAAAAAAATTTCTTTATCAAAATTATTTTCTCTTGAACTAAGAATTGAAAAAAAAATGCCAAAATATTCTGTCCTCATAACTTAAAAAGCCCTATCTCCACGAATTTATAAGTAAATAAGAAAACAAAATCAGTTCAAATACACAAAATTTGGATTTTTTCAAATGCTTTTGGTGTGGAAAAGTTGTTTTAATGCACAAAGCTTTGCGTTAATATTAATATTGTTAATTTTTACTTTCTTTAAGAAAAAAATTTGTTTATTGCTTTTTTTTTTTATTTTCTTTTTAAAATTATTGAACCAAGAAAACTATTTTTCTGTGTGTTTCCTATGTTATTAATAAATTTCTTTGAACCAAACGGTAGAAAAAATATATATTTTTTTAAATATTTTTCAAAATAATTTGAAAGTTACAAACAGTTTTAAAAAACTTTCCAAAACGAAAACACCCAAAGAAAAAGTTTTCGTAGCACATCATTTCTACGTCATGAACATAGCACACTATTCCTAAATAACGTTTGTAATCTGTAAATTCTGTTACAATCTAGAACCTTAATTATAAGCAACCAAGGTACGCGTTCCATTTTATAATATGCATAGGCGAATATAGTATTATTTTCATATGATTTATTTGTTTCAAAATCTTAATCCTAGACTAATTAATTATTTCAAGTTACATTTAATTTTACAGTACTACATTCCAAAAAACAGTAAATTATAATCGTCAGTTTGAGTTCCGTTAGAAGCAGCAAACAATATCAAATGTATAGTATGACAAACTTTTTTTGCATTTTGAATAATAATTTTGAATGTACCGGCAAAATTACCGACCATGGAAGTATAATTTGGAAAATTTGGAAAATTTTTTATTTGTGTTTAAAGATTGTGTGGACAAATAAGAGTATTACAAAGTCAGGTTAATTAATAAGAATAATCTTGATTCGCAAATTGACTCCATCGCAATCTGCAAGCCGCTATATATCAGACATTAGATCAATCGACAGATTTCATATACTGTATAAATAAATTTAATGTAAATGGTAATTTTCTAGATGCAATGTCTATGCTTTTAAATAATTATGCTATCTGTGCATTTATCTAAATGTTCCTTGATTTTATTTTTTAATCTACTTCAAAAAATGGGTGCTCTCAATTTGTCCTCTATGAAAGAATGCCTGTGTTTCAAAGTTAAAAAGAATGCCTATCTTTCAAAGCAAATTAATTACTGGTTACTTTGAAAAAATAATTATTAAAAAATTAAATAAAAATTACTTACTTTTTAAGGAACAAGCTTTTATTGTACTAAAAAGTAGAGAATAATTTTATCTATGAGTCACTTATACCGGACTATTTATAAAAAATGAATCGGAATGAGTTATCTACTCCACATGCCTAATTATTTTTCGGTTAGTTCCTGATATTATGCGCCTCAAGCTTTTACAAATAGTCGGGTATGAGTGACTTATAGATAAAATTATTTTCTACTTAATTTAAGACAAAAAAAAATGTATATAAATATCAAATATGGTGGAAGCGATGGGAAAATCAGGATGCCACAACATTGCATTGCAACCATGCATTGTCATCCAAACTAAATGTGCATGCAAAATTTCAGCTCAATTGGAAACTGGGAAGAGGATCAAATTTGACTTGCAAGATTTGCATTTTAGTATTTAAAAAAAATACTTAAATGTATTTTTTTTTCTAGAATTAATATTTTTGCTATTTTGGTGTTTTGTATGTAAATTGTAGTTTTTTTTCTGTAGTTTCACGCCAAGTTAATAGAACTATTTCGTAGTAGTCTTGTTTGAAACATGTTAAAAATGTTAAAAGATTCTTTTGCGTAATCTTTTTCGAAGCTGTATATTAAAAAAATTGTTTGTAAATATGGAAATTGTGTGTAGAGAAAAATTTTAGCCTCTTTAAAGATTAACATCTTATACAACTCAATTTTTCTGTATACACACACAATTTATTTTTTTGCTATTTAGTGCATTTTATTGCAGTCAATTCTATTTTCTTTCTATAATATTTTCTCATGTTTTTTTTCTCATTTGTATATATTTTTTCTATGTATTTTATTATCTCTGAGCGATGAATCTTCCGCCATCTTAAAATGTGTAGAGCAAATTATATATCCATTTATGGCTAGATTTTATACTATAGAGAATAAGAAAAAATAAATAGGTTTTTACATTAGATAGACTAATAGATATTGCTCTAGAAGGAAATTCATCAATGGAGGCAAAGGAAATTACATACATTTAAATTTCATACTCAAGAAAAGTGAAGTGTTAGGAAGTTAAATTATACAATAAAAAAAAACACTTCTTAAAAATAAAAACGTGACAAAAGGAAATGATTTTGCCTAGAAATGCTTTAAACACTGGCTACTTTTGATAATTATAAATTATTTTGAGACAATTACTAAGAAGAAGCATGAAGTATTTAATAATATATCTATTATAAATGCGCAAAAATAAAAAGGAACTTTTTTACACAATATTTGCAAGCACCAACTTTGCAAGCAAAGTTACCAAAAACTGAAATTTGGTGTGTCAATTAATGAGTATTTAACTCGCCATCTGTATATATTTCAAGACGATTCTCTGTACATGGTGATATATGAAGAAGTCGTAATAAATGTTAGTTTTTTAGCCAATAAGTGATTTTAGAAATGTTATATCATTTACATAAAAACCTATATCAATATTCTTCAAGCTTTATAATCATACTAAAATTAAGAATTGTGCATAAAAATGTAAAACTTTTTTTGGTAAAATCACCGACTTTGATAATTAATTTCTCATAAACTGTACAGAGGAATCAATATGAATTTTTCATAAAAGATAAATAAAATTTCAAATTTTTGGTATCATTTTCAATGGCTTAGGATAACAAAGTTATATGCTTGCAAATATTGTGTACTTTTAACGCAAAAAATGAATGAATAAATTACCTTGCGCTTGAATGTTTACAAATAAAAATTCATACGCTTTTTCGAATTGAAATTCTATATATATACTTGTTTTGTGGGCAAGTAGTTTTTTAAATAAATAAATAAATAAATGAACACTGTAAACTAATTTAAATAACACACTACCACTCATTTTGTATGACGTTAACGCTAAGTATAAGACACTATCGTCTGGACTATACAGCCCAGTGATGTGTAAATGAAGTTAATATATCTCAAGAATTCATTTATATTTTTAATTGTCTTGCATCAAAGTGCAATCCGAGATACCAATACCTATTTATCTAAATTATTTGATAATTAAATTATTAATTATTTCAACCTAAATAATTGAACCAAGTTACCTAGATATTCTTATTTAATAATGATAATACAATTAACAATCAATTTAATATTATTTAATTTTATTTACATACAGGGTAATTGGAAAGTATGGGAAAATTTCACTCTAGTTTCTTTTTTGGGATTCAAAATGGTGATTTCTGTTTCAAAGATTCGATCTGACTCTTAATTTACAATATTTTCGGGACCTAAAAGTGACTTTGAGTTCATGTACGAGCAAAACTGCGATAAATTTTCATGAATCCATCTTTTAAACTATAAGAAAAAGAACAAAAGACTTAAAAGCAAAATATTTCTTTTAAAAAAATTTGCATAAAATATTTTTTCATAAGCTTTGTACATTCGCCAAAATTTCAGCTCCAAGTCAGTAGCTAAAAATAGATAAATTCTTATGTATTTTTAGATCTTAAGTAATTTTTAGATTATTTAAAACAATACAAAAATTATAAATAAATATGTTTTATATATATCGTTAATGATCCTTCTAAAGTCAATTCCCGGAAAATAGTTAATTTTGATATTTAATAAAAGTTTGGAAAAAATTCTAACGTATTATCATTTGTCGGCGGTCTAGTTCATAATTTTCTTATTTTTTGAAGGGGTCAAAAATTATTGAAAGTTTATTTACGTAATACTTAAATGCAGATAAATATAATGCCCAAGAAGCTAATACTTATATGAACTATTTTGTATCTTTCTTTGTGAGATTCAATGTGTCAGACGCTCAGATGGGATGGAAAATATGCTTATTATGGTACTTAGAGATCATATCGACACAAACTTTGGCGTGTTTTAGGATCATGGGATAAGAGATTTTCAACTTTGAATAGATTTTCTTGTGATGTGTCAAAGACCACTCCATATACTATACTGGTACATTTACCATTTCTAACACCAACAATATATCTACTTGCATGTGTTAGTTAAAATATTCCGACCACAATTTAACAAATTGAATTATTGCTTTTCCATTAAATCCTTAATTGTCAAAGCCGACGTTGAAACCTATATCTTATTAAGAACATATTTCTTAATTATCTTCTCTAACTAATTATATTATTAAACATATATTTCATTATATAGTGAACATGTGGAAAATGAGAAAATTAATAGACATGGAAGACATGAGACTTGAGTTGATACAGAATAGTAACTACCTATATTACAGAATATATATCTTTTATCTCTGTTATATTAGATATCTAAGGTTAGTTATTACAGTAAAAATCATTTAAAAAATGTTTAGAAGATCAATATTTAATGGCCATAATTGACATACGTAATAATCAATAAGTGTTTTTACAAACTTTTATTTAGTTTCACCTGTCCCGTTGTCTGTCTGTAATCAAATCTTGCAAGTCAAATTTGATCCACTTCCCGGTTTCCACAATGCATGGTAAGGCTGTGGCGTCCTGATTTTCCCATCGTTTCCACCATATTTGATATATATACATTTTTTTAGTCTTTAACTAAAAATTTTTATAAAAAATACTTTTTAAGGGACAACCTTTTATTGTACCTACTAAAAAGTAGAACATAATTTTATCTATGAGTCACTTATACCCGACTATTTGTAAAAGCTTGAGGCGCTTAATAAAAAGAATGAATCGAAAAATAATTAGGCAATTAGAGTAAATGAGGCGTTCCGACTCATTTTTGATATTTTAAATTGAGCGCCTCAAGCTTATACAATAGTCGGGTATGAGTGACTCATAGATAAAATTATTTTCTACTTTTTAGTACAATAAAAGCTTGTCCCTTAAAAAGTAATTTTTATTAAAATTTTTGTATAAACCGAAAGTCCGCAATCAAGTGAAAAATTGATGGGTTATTCCATGAAAAAATGTACCATGAATGAAAAAAAAATGTTACTGTTTTTGATCATAAAAATTCTTTAGTATGATGCCTCTTTAGTAACATTTTTAGCTTTCAGTATTTTAAGCACCGAAATAATATATTTTCTTCGTAAATGTTTATAAATAAAGCCTTAATTGACCTTCTTAATTATACAAGTAAAACTTATAATATTTAAAATGTGTCTTAAACTTTTAAATATCCAATGTAAAATATCGGCAAACGGTCATCTTCTACAGCTTGTCTTCCAACAAAAGCCTCCTCTCAAGATTTCTATTCAGGTAGATAGACTATGAATGGGAGGATGAAATAAAAAAGTAGCAGGTCTAACATGAACTTACAAAGCAAAAAACAGAACTGTGGCCTTCTATCTCTCATCCATTGCGAACTCAAGTTGACTTTTAGATGATTACGAAGGTCAAAGTCGAACTTAAGGTCTTTTTGAGATATCCCACTTTAAACCAAAAAACTTTTGTTTGAAACATTTTACTGTATATAGCTCAACCTACGTATTTTTCATTAAGAGTGAGTAAGGACTTTTAAAACATACTCTACCTATATAATAACATTTAACCTATTTTATTTCATTATTTAAAATGTATTAAGACGACTGAGGACTGAGGACTGACAACTAAACTACTGATACTGACTAACTTCTTGTAGTTGGTTGGATAGTTAATTTTAGTACAAAGATTATTTATTTATTCAGATCTCATCTTTTGATATAAATTTATTTGGTACATTTAATTAAATTAATTAAATAATTATTTTAATTATATTAACAACACCTTTTGATAATCATATCATTTGTTGTACCAATCACAAATGGACTAAGAGTCAATCTTAGAAAAAAAATTGGATCCCAACTTGCAGTTATTTTTATGTATTGGAATTATAGTATTCATTTTTCATATGAATAATAAAATGGTAGCCTTTTGATACCTTGAAAGGACCAAAACACAATCACCTTTTTTATTTTTATTATTTTCCGACTTTTAAGAGCAGGTATTTTAAGAGTATGTTTTAATATAATATCTAAATAAAAAATGGCTGCATGGCAAAGTGTAGCCACTAATTATGAAAAGGGCAACTGAAATAGATCCTGTAATTTTCCAAGCACTTGAAATTAATCTATTTTTTGGCTGTATAAACGAGAGAAACTTTACTTTATAATTAAAAAATGGCCTCTTTTTAACATATCATTTAAGCAAGAAAAAAGGCATATTAAGGACTATAATTACGCAAAATGAAAATAACAATCACCCCTTTTCTATCTCTATAATTATTGTGAAAATCCCTATTCGACGAGGGTTGGGCCAAAGAACAGTGGATAATAGTTGCAGTCAATTTGGTCGAATGTTATACTAGTCCTTAAAAGTTACTTTGTATATTTATAGGCCTTGATATAGGTTTTTAATGTTAGTATGTAACCGAAACTTTGAACATGATTTTGACTCATGGATTAACTGGAAATTTTGGAAACTTATTAAACCGATGGCAATACAATAATTTAATAAGTTTATTTGATTATCCTGATCAGGATTTTCAAGATTAACGTCTTCCATATCTGAAAATATATATATATTTATTTGCGCTTCCACCATATTTTATACTGAATTTTTGATAAATAAATAATAGTCTAAAAAAATAAAATAAATAATTGTTTAAAAAAAACTAAAAAACGCTTTTGTAACAAGCTGAACTTAATTTTACAAAAATTTTTCTTTAATAACAAAAATTTAAAATATTGTCAACTGTATCACCCAATACACGTATAATATGGTCTCGCATTACTAAGTCAACTCCCGCACAGTCTAAGAGAAGATGATGACCTGACTCGCACCCATTGCACAAAACACACACACGTTCTCCATCTCTCTTCGCCTTGTTTTCCCAAGCAAATCTTCCGAGTCTAAAATTTGTTAATACTCTTCTCAAACTCCTATCATCTAACATTTTTAAATATGGGGCTCCATTATCAAATTTTCCTATTATATTAAAGGTTTGTAGAGACCTTTTGCTTGCAACACTTTTCAGCATATTATCTCTATAAAAATCTTCCACACGAGCTTTTACGCGTTTTTTCCATTGGATATAATCCACATTGCTCCCAACGTGAAGTATGCCTTCATCCACTAACTTTCTAGCACAGTCATTCATTTGTATGTAATTAATACAATTTTTAGCGCTTTCTTTTTGTATCAGCCTACCTTCATTGTTCAAAACTCTAAACATGTAAGAGAGAGATTGCAGAGTTGAATATGCTTCCAGCGGAAATTCACCAATTTCTAGCAATACTGCATCGCTCGGCGTACACTTAGCTACGCCCAGAATTTCTTTATAGATTAAGTTTAAGAATTTTGTTAATTCCACAGAATGCTCTAAACCCCATACTTGGCAAGCAAATGTGAGTAATGGAATTATCAAAGCTTTAACCATTTGGATTATTACCTTAAAAGGAAATTCATTGTATCCATACATTTGTTTACGAATGGACATCCACACACTCCTTGCTTTAACTATCATATTTTCATGGTGTGTCTTCCACTGCCCATTATAGTTGATGTATGTTCCCAAATATTTAAATACTTTCACATTCTCAATAATTTTTCCACTAATAGACCACTGCTCCTTCATACTATGCTTAGAGCCTTTACTAATTATAAGCATTTTTGTTTTTTCTGTATTTAAATTTAAATGCCATCGATTGCAATACTCATTTACATTAGCCAAAGCTCTTCTCATTCCTCCTATACTTTGTGAAAGCAGAACCACGTCATCTGCATACATCAGTAGTTTTATCTCATGAGATCCAAAGCAAGGTCCAACAGTGTCCAAAGAATTCAAATACTTGGGCAGATCATTTATAAATAGAATGAAAAGAAGAGCGGATAATTGGCATCCTTGACGAACACCTCTATCACTACTTAAGGTCTCAGTTACTGCATTACTATCGTATTTAATGCACCATGATGCATTAACGTAAATCGACTTAACTGCTTCAATTAAATCGTTTGGTATGCCCATATTATATAATTTTTCCCAAAGCATGTCTCTGTTTACCAAGTCGAAAGCCTTGGTAAAATCAAGAAAACAACAATAGAGTTTACTCCGTTTCATACGGATGCTTCTGTCAATAAGGCCTTTAAGGACAATAATATTGTCCTGCACTCCATATCCTTTCCTAAAACCAGTTGACAATATTTTAAATGTGAGAGATCCGTCTATGTGTGTGAAAGTTTGTAAATTTATAAGTGGGTTTTTGGAAAAAAGAAAAAATTTTCTTGTGTAAACTGTTTACTTTGCATCTTTGTATTTTTTCTAACTTTTTAGTTATACGATTATTATATTATTATTTCTGTTATGATTACTAGTATTATTGCTTTCTTAATTGTTTTTTTTTCTTTAACTTTTTGTCAGGATTTGTTATTTAAGTTTGAACTTTGTTTGATTCAAATTTTATTAATTTATATCAATAATAACAAAAAATGATTTAATCGTAAAAAAACGTGGGTAGCTTTTTAATATATTTTAAAATGACTACTTTTACCAATCTATAAAATATTTACAATAAATGAAATGTAACAACCCACGCTTTTTTACGATAAAATGGTTTTTTTAAAAATAAAGAAATTATTTTCTACCTTATAGTTCAGCTTGTTACAAAAGCACTACAAAAAAACTATTATTTTTGTGACTATAAATATGTATTAAAAGGTCCCTTTTTATTTAAATAGCCAATTTGAATTGCAGTATTGAATAACCATAAAAAAGTTAACGACCTGAATTTCAAGTACTTAGTTGGAAAAAAAATATTTCAGTTAAGCTATTTTTATTATAAAAAGCTTATAGCAACACTTTACCAGCAGCCAGTCATTTATTTTTTAAAGATTTTATTAAGCTTAAAACTACTGGTAATGTTAAAATAAATTCAAGCTAGAAGTCATTTTCCCTTAAAATTTGATGTGAATTTCATGGCCGTACGATTTTTCCAATGTCAAGATAAGAACGATTTCCGATTGCTATGATATCACCCCAGTTTTAGAGTAAGCAAGTGTAGCGCATCTTTCATTTCTCATTACCCGATTTGAATTTTTGTTTCTTTGGCAGATAATGTTGTGCGAGTTTAGGCTTCCATACCAGAAACAACTAGAAAAGAGGCGATGATCTTGATCAAATTACTTTTCAACAAAAAACAAATTCAAAATCGATTAATCCTGTTAAGAACTACGATGCCACAGACGAATCGATTAGACCTGATTTTGTATTTGTATATATACGAGTATCATGTATAACAGATTTTTTTTAATTGCTTTTTCTTTAATTGTCGATCGATGCAACTTTACAATATAAATGTATTTATAATTATTTTTATTTTATAGTTATTATTTTATTATAAAGTACAAGTAAAGGTAAGTTATAGGTGGTGTATTGCATTGTAAGTCTAATAATAATGATTGTGAGTAATTAAAATAAAGAATCCATACAACAATATTCATGTCTGCCTGAACATTTAAATTCAGTGAGACGGTAAAATTACACTATATATATATTGTAGATAATGTAGACTGTAGACAACAGAATATTAACAACTATTATTACGTACCTGTGTAATATATACATACATACATACACTATTTTTAGTTGTGTATAATTATAATGTTTTCCTGAGAGACATGGGACTTTTCATGTGGTATTTTTATCACAATATCTATGGTCATCACACAAATTGAGTTACTGATATGTCTTATCCTTACGTTTTGACCATTAATCTTAGTACCTCAGTTGGTTAAAGCGTAAACTTTTCATGTGGTATTTTTATCACAATATTGATGGTCATCACACGTTAAAAACGTAAAGCGAGCGCCATAAGAAAATTAAGTCACTGATATGTCTTATCCTTACGTTTTGACCATTAATCTTAGTACCTCAGTTGGTTAAAGCGTAACCATATAAGTACGAGGTATGCCCAGGGTAGCGGCGTCGATTCCCGCCGACATAACAAAAAATTAATTTAATTAATGGTTGTAATTTTTGATGAGCAACAAGACCATATGTAAGACGAAACAAGGCTTGCAAGACCAGAACCAATGAGTAAGACCGAAGTGATAAACCTTTTACACTAAATTCGTTAAAAAAAGATAGTCAAAAACAGTCTTGGTTTTGCTCTTGATCTTGGTCTTGCTCATCATTAATTTTGATGGGCTTGAGTAGTGCATGGTATATGTATGAAGGAAGTGTACTCTGCTTTTCAAAATAATTGAGGAGGTGATAAATGAAATTATCAGCGGAAAAGGTGGTAAAACATATATATGGTATCAAAATGGGCCCTATAACCTGTGTGTCACTTGTGGGCAGCCAATATAACCTAACCTAACCTAGCATACGTTTTGACAATTGAGAAGATTAAATTCTAACTCTGATAGGCTGATTTGCGTACGTCTTAGGGGTGTGTGAAATTGGATCAACCACGTTGAACTAAAGTTGTTCTTTGATGAGAGTTTTCAGTTTCTTAGGGGAAAAGAAAGAGGTAAGAGGCCCATTAAGACACCGAAATCTACTTAAAAAATTTGCGGTGCTTAATTTAACGTTATACTAGCACTGCCATGTTAAAAAAGCATAGTACTGAATTCCTAAGCATTAAAAAGAAGAGTTTTTGACAGTTTTTAAAAATAGTTCCGGTCCAATGGATATATAGTGGCGTATTTTTTAACAATAGTTCATCCCATTAAAGCATCGATCGATCGAATTATTTAATTTAGTGGTGCTACGATACGGTTGTTATCGGCTTGACCATTAATTATCACATTAGTTAGTCTGTACAAAATGAATTACAAAACAGAAAACATGAAAAGGATATTGGGGTTCTTAAAACATGAATATGATGTTGAGAAAATTCCAAGAATTATTTTTTGCACGATCACTATACTCTATCGATATATTTTGTAAAAGTAAAAAGAGAGACACTGTATGTTATGTTCATTTTATTGAATACTTATCATGATACTATCAGAATTGGAAATAAAAATGAACCTATCTTATGATATTTTTTGTTGCCTACCTACGTTAACGGCTGCAGACATAATTTAATATAAAACTCCATTTTTACATAAAAGTATTCTCTAGACACAAATTAGTTATAAAATAATACCATTAAACTGTTAGACTTCTTACTGCCCGTCCCAAAACTAGACTTCTTTCATACAATAATAATGTATGGATCAGGTCTTGAAATCAGAAAATATTTTTTAATATATAGTGTCTCAACTAATCTGAATCATCCGCATATGAGCAGAAATATCATGGAATAAAGTGTGTAACAAGGCTACTAGTATTCAAATTCTCAAGCATTTCCATGGCTGATTGCTATAGACAACTAATAATATTATAAATATTATCGAAGATAATAAATGAGAACTCTAGGATTTTTCGAAATAAATTTCGATTTTTGCCCCAATTTCCAAGATCAATTTTTTTGTATTTTATAAATATGTATTTCGACTACCAAATAGTCATCATCAGTATGAATATATCCTTAACATTGCGAATATTCTAAAAAATATCACTTCCTTAACAAGTTGAGATTTTTGAGATTTTAATAAAATTCACTGAAAATCAACTTATTAATATTCGATAATTCAGTTATGAAGTTTGATTTGTGACTTTTTTACACATCACAACCCTATTAAATAGATAAAATAGAGGGAATTCTATACAAAGAAGGGAAGTCTATACAAGGTGGTCTACCAAAACTGTTTTAAATTACGACAAAAATTATTTATATCCAAATTTTGTTACAGTTTAGTGTTAATTATGTCAGATATGTTACCTTTTTTAAGTTACGTGCCACTCAAAATTTTAACTATTCCGCCAACTTAAAGTTAAATTTTTTTTCTTATTTGACTAAGCAGATTGAGTCTCCGATACTGTGGACTTTAGGTTGACACTCAACAAAGCGCTATAGTTGTCCTCCGACACGACATTAGAAATTTACAAAAGGTTCAAGAGAAATCTAGCTATTAAAGTAAGAAAAAAAGCAAATATTTATCAATTTTAACTTGGTGCCACAGCCGATTTTGTCAATATAATATTCAAAATCAAATGGTATACAATTATATTTCTATGCATTTAAGGATGTACGGGCGCTAGGGCAATTTTGGATAATGAAATATGGAATATGAAATTGGCCTAAATCTAAATCAATTCTGGAAATTTTAGGGGGGATGGCCCAATTATTTAAATATATAAATGATTTCAAAAGTAGGCATATTTAACATTGGTCTTATAGGAAAACGGTAGATGGATCATATGTTTTCATAGATTTCTCCAAAACTCGGTGCAAATTAAAAAAATTCATTTAAATTAAAATTAAAATATTGAAAAAAAGCACGTGGTGCCCGGACTAATTAAAGATGTATGAGCACAGTAGTAGGGACACAAGTTTAAAAAATATGCACTTTCAATTTTGATGGTGAATTATGTATGCAACTTGACAATATAAGATGAAAAATAAGAATAAACAAGTGAAAACAAACAATTGACTCAGTTAATTGTTGAAATACCATGCATAGTCAGTGTTGATTTCTTTATCACATAACACATACATACATATATAACTGATATAGTACATATTATAAAATTTCCGCCTAATTGGCGCCCTCACGGGTAAACAGTGATGTTTACGAAAAAATGTTTCAAAAAAAAGTTGTTTATTTTTTGATAAGGAACATTTTCACACTGAACTTTTGTTCTATCTCTAACGGTTTACAAGATGGGTCCTACGGACCCAAGACCCAATTGACCTATGATGCTCATTTACGAACTCGACCTCACTTTTTATGTCCTGAGTAAACGTCCTGAGAAAATTTCAGCTCGATATCTTTTTTTCGTTTTTGAGTTATCGTGTATCAGGCTGTCACAGACGGACAGCCTGAAATGGACTAATTAGGTGATTCTATGAACACCTATACCAAAATTTTGTTGGTAGCATCAACATTTTTAAGCGTTACAAACTTGGGACTAAACTTAGTATACCTTGCATATTACATATATGCAGGGTATAAAAATTTGTTTGAAAATTTTGTTTAATTTTTGCGATATTTAGAAAACCAATTCTTATTTTTGGTCTACATTTATGAAGTTATAACAAAATTCATCATCAAAATTGAAAATAAGGTGCAAATAATTTCAACCACAAATCTAAACTTGCCTTGGCGGTCGTACTACCTTAAGTAGAATATACCGAATAAAAAAAATGTGGTTAAGGATATGTGATTTGGGTAAAAAACTACCATAAGACGAATTCACCGACACCTAACATGAAATAAACAGACACACATTCGAAAAATATTACCCTTGTTCAGAGGTAACGAAGCATAGAGCGTAATATTTTCGTTGGTTCACTTTGTATACTTTTATATCTTATAAAAATGATATATTTGATCCCCAACTGTTAAAATCAAATAACATATTATTGAAAGCAGTTGCATTTTCATTCGAAATCCAATAAACATTTATATGGTTTTAACAATTGAGGAAAATGCGGTTGGTTTATTTGGAATATGAAGGAAGAAACTACTAACCATGTATTTTACTTCTTGGTATGGCATCTATGTACCAATACCAACCAACCAAAGTAACTAACTATACTTAGACCTACTATTATCAATGTTCGTTGTTCATCCTAGTAGTTAGTTCTTTGTTATCATGACATATTCAGCTTGATCAGCATTCTATAGTTATACTGTAAGAAGGTATTCTATCTACCGTATCTAATATTAAAATAAGATAGAAAATGAACATTACACTGAGTTCATAATAATTGTTATATTTCAGGTTCAGTTTAGTCGCCTGTTTGCTATTTTAGGAAAGATTTTTATACAATACTAGCCGTAGCCGTTATTCACTCGCTTTGCAGTGCTATTTTAAATTTATAAATAAATATTACTACACAATACTCCCACTTGCCTTGAATTATGGTCTCCTTAACTCGATGTTCGGCATCAGTGTTTTCTTTGTAATATGATAGGTTAAGTTATGCTAGGTTAGATTGACTGTATTGGAGTAGGACCACAGAGTTCGTTGTGACAACGAAAAACGGTTAACTTATTCCCGACCACTACTCCCTGAACAGTTTGGAGCTGTTAAGGAACAGCAGGAGTGCTTAGACGGTAATGAATTTTAGGTCGGTGAGGTCGTCAAACAAAGGTTGGCTCAAGTGAGTCCATCTTTTCATGACAAGAGCTCCTTCCCACTGTGACACCTCTTGTCGTGAAACGAAGCCACGAAGCCGCTAATCTGCCTGAAATAGTTCTGAGCACCCTCTCAGTAAGGTTCAAAAGAAAAATGAGAATAAACGATTAATTAAAAAATCTTTTATGGCGGAAGCGCAGATAACATTTCATAATATTAATAAATAGTAGTTTCAAAAACTAAACAAAATTACTTTGGCAGTTAGCTGACCTAAAAAGTAGAAAATAAATAAAGATTAATTTGAAGTTACTACGATTTTTTAATATCAATCCATTTATTCAACGCCTTCTGAAACCAAGTTTAAGGCTGTCGTAGTGCTCTATTCTAAACTACAACTGGTAAATAAAATAACTTCAGTGAAAAATGATTAACATTATTTCTTTTAATAATTTGATTAAAAAAAATTTAAGTGAAAGCGTTATACGAAGGTATATTGAGCCTGTGTGACGTTACCTTAATAAAGAAAAAATAATTTTAATAAAATGATCGATGAGTATATTATTTTGAATCCTCGACCTTATATCAAAATAAGGGTTGACGGATGGATTTTTTACTAATAAATTTACCTTGAATAATTTCTATGTTCAAGTATCAATCTTAGCAAAACATTTTTTTAAATATTATTTTCATTTTCTGATTGAAAGATATTGTTTTCACACCGAAAATATAAATACAAAATGGATATTTGATAAGTTTAAATGGATATTTGATAAGACGTTTCAAATAAAATGTAAAATATTCACAAGATCGTGCGAAAAATTGTATCGAAATCTGCGTCCTGATATATGGCACCCTAAATATGTGACACTCTAACCAAGATTTTGTACAGTGTATTTGTTCTCGTGGGCAAAGCGTGGACTAGACACTAGTAAATTAAAAAAACCTGTTAGATGTTATATTGTTCGCCCACAAAAACAACGAAAGTGAATGCTTGCACAACACAATGTCGTCAGAGCTTGACTGTAAACTGCTGAACAAATTTTGATGAAATTTCTTCAAATTAAATAAAACGCTAATATACATTTTATATTAAATAATTTTATTTAGGTGCTTACTTTAAGCTTTCATTTTTTTTTCGCGAAAGCATTGATAATGTCATCGATATCCAGATGTTTTCAGTATCATTAAGAACATTTTTATATTAGGATAAAAATCTTGTTTGCATGGTTCAATAACATGAGCTACCGACTCTGGTATGGTGGAATTGTTTTCAAGTTAAGTTTTCCATTTGGCCCTTCAGAGTCGGTATTCATTTATAACAGTTGAATCACTATCATTAATGAATAACCGGTACATCTGAACCACTTTTTTTACTGCCTGGATATCGATATTCAAGTCGTTGACACCAACATTTCATTCAGGTAATAAAACTCCCAATTGAAATTGGCCGAGTACCTCCGGAGACAATCTTTGCCCCAAATCATTCATAACGAAATCTAATAGGGGTATGTTAATTGATTTCCACAAAGTACTCTTGTACCGATTTCGCAGTGATTTTTTTCAATTTTTTCTTTGAAACGAATTTTTAAATAAAAAAAATGTTACCCCAAAAAATTATCTGATGAGGGTTTAGTATAAAAATTAGTAACAATAGACTAACTATTTGAAGCAATTCATTTTATCGACACGATAATTAGAGGTGAATGAAAGTTTACAATCTTTTAAAGATTGTTAATAATACTTCCTCAGTTATAAGATTGTTTAATTGTTTATAAAAATCAATATGTTGATTATATTCAAACTGCGATCGATATTCATTTGATCAGTAATCATAGTAAGTGCCAATGGACAGTCTCGCCCTTAAAGTTTAATTAATAAATAATATTTTTGACAACATAGAATTATATAGTTGTAGATTGTTTTTATACATATATACAGTGTGTCCCCAGATAGAGGTAACTATACTTGTAAATTTTCTTATTTTGCATTTTTAGAAAAAAAGTCATTCTTTATAAGAAGTTTTGCTTATTCTGAAAAGTATGTAGGTATATTTAAAACTTCCAAATAATGTACAAGGTAGCCAAAAATTTTGAATCATTATTTTTATTTTTGGTAAACTACCCTTTTTTTTATTAGTTGGCAAAATGTTACTAAGAAAAGTTACTCGCAATTAAAAATTATGACTCTATACAAAATATCAAGAAGATCCGTGTACTTTAATTATAGCATCAGTTTTTATTTGAACAAAAGCTCTAATTATAAAAAAACGTAAGAAAGAATATATGTAATAATAAATCAATTAACATGTACTATCCGAGAGTGTAATTTTTTGTGGACTAGTTTAGAAAATTAAAAATAAAATTTATTTTCTCGGATAAACATTCAATAAGAATTGTCAAAGTTGGAAAGATCTTCTTGATATTTTGTATAGAGTCATAATTGTGAATTTCGAGTAACTTTTTTTAGTAACATTTTGTCAACTTTTAAAAACGAAGGGTAGTTGACCCAAAAAAAAAAGTAATACCAAATTTTTGGCTACCCTATACATTATTTAGAAGTTTTAAGTTATACCTACATACTTTTCATAGTAAGCAAAATTTCTTATAAAGAATGACTTTTTTTCTTAAAATGCAAAATAAGAAAATTTACAAATATAGTTACCTCTATCCGGGGACATACTATATAATAGTATTTTATTTAATAATAATATTTTACATGAAAACAATTTATATTGATTAATGACGGCTTGTCAAAAACATTAATATTTTTAGGGTGTGTGGGAAAACCTTTGATCAAATAACCAATAGTTTTATTAGCTTATATCACAGCAGGCGATATTATAAATAGTAGCTAAGCTATTATTAAATACTAGTTTCATACATGATTATAAAACTTTAAATTAGGTCTGTTGTATATAATAAAGTTCACATAATTGGTAAAACTTATGAAAATTAATGATAAAAATTATTAATTTTGAAACGTTTTCAATATGCAATATTATACACCTACGATTATTTTGAAATTATTTACCTTTATATAGCTTTTCGAATACTTTTTTATACTATGTATATATAAAATATATATTGTAGCGGACGCATCTTTCCGTTGACTATTAATTATTGAAAAAAAAAAAAAAAAAAAAATCATTCCACATACGAGATCGAAATTGTGAGCCTTGATCAGTGGTGATACGCATAGGCAGACCATAACGCGAGAACCAGGATGCGATCAAGGTATCAATAATTTCTTCCGATGTAGCATTTTTGAGTGGAATCGCCTCAACCCAACGCGAAAAACGATCGACAACAGTGAGGATATATCGATAACCCTCACTGGAAGGAAGAGGTCCCACAAGATCCAAATGTAAAAAGGAAAATTTGGTATCTGGTTCTTTTATCGGCATGAATTGACTTTTGGTGTGGCGCGTGATTTTATTTAACTGACAGATCCGACAAGACCGGGTCAAATTTTTAATTTTTGAATTTAATTTTGGAGAAAAGAAATATTTGCATACATTTTGAATAGTTGACTTCACTGATGGATGACCTAGACCATGGACGGCATTCCAAACATCGGAGATGTCTTCATCCGGAATGACAATTCGTGGAAGAAATCGTGAACATTCACATAAAACCTGCAAATTACAAGCAGGAACAGTAACAAGTTCAAAACGAAGTTTCTTATTATTAATCAAATTTTGAATTTGTAGACTAGACCTCTGATGATCCGCAATCTTTGCTAGGTCAATGACATCAATTTGTGAGGGTAATGATATTAAATTTATTCGGGAAAGGAAATCAGCCGAAATGTTTTCATTACCCTTTATGAATCTAATAGTGCAGTTGAATTGTGAAACATAACTCAAATGACGTAGATCACGATTTACGCTGGTGGTACCAACAAAGCCCAGTACCATCATCCTTTCTTGATTTGTCATTTGAGTTATTATTCAGTTTCAAACTGAGAATGCAATATTAGATTCTGGAGGCTTTAATGCGTGGATTCTTGTAGCAATCTTGACAATGTCTTTCAACTCGACATTATCACCGAGAGTGATTAATTGTCGTTGTATGTGATTGTCAAGCTTACTTACAAAAATTTCACGAAGAAATTTTGTTTCTAGATTGAGACCATGTGAAAGGGATATTATTGTGTTATGTAGTAATTCCGGCGAATCGAAATCAGATTGTTTCAATGTCAATAATTTATTCAGACGATCTTGATAAGATAATCTGAATTTTAATTCAAGTGAATTTTTTAAGGCCAAATATTTGTTTTCTAGTGGCGGATTAACAATTATGTCCCTTACATAAGAGGCCCATTCTTGTGGAATGCTTAAGCTCATTATGGTAAACTTGGTGTTATCATCGATGATATTATGAATCGTAAAAATACGATCCACCTGGATTAACCATAATTCAATATCTCTTGTATCGAATTCTGGTAATTTTGGAAAATTACTTATCATCGGTGGTAACTCCAAATTACGGTTATTGTTATTTCTACGTCTATCCATTTTGATTGAATTCGAATTTCAGAAAATAAATCTTATTGAAGCAAAATTAATTATGAAATCAAACTCAATGTCAAAATTTTCTCAAAAGTGTTGAGGTAGAAATATCAATATAGCAAAGCAAATAAGAATAATAAATGAAGTGATACGTATCTTTCGGTATCAGGAACCAAAATATGAAGACTTCACTTGAACCTTCTCCTGAAAGACGCGCAAGAAATAATAAATCAAACTCAAAGTTAAGAATTTATTAATCGAATAATGTTTACACAATTTATGTCGTTATGGTAAATGCATCGTCACAGCCTTCCTCGTCTATTAATTATAATTGAATAATTAATAGTCAACGGAAAGATGCGTCCGCTACAATATCAAGGTATACTAAGTTTAGTCCCAAGTTTGTAACGCTTAAAAATATTGATGTTACGAACAAAATTTTGATATACGTGTTCATAAAATCAGACTTATTAGTCTATTTCCGGTTGTCTGTCCGTCCGTCTGCCCGTCTGGATACAAGATATCTCAAAAATGAAAAAATGAGGTCGAGTTCGTAAATAAGCAACATAGGGTCAATTGGGTCTAGGGTCCGTATTGTAAACCGTTATTGATAAAACAAAAGTTTAAATGTAAAAAATGTTCCTTATAAAAAAATTAACAACTTTTTTTTGAAACATTTTTTCGTAAACATCACTGTTTACCGGTGAAGGCATAAATTGGGCGCAAATTGTATAGTATGTAGGTATTATATGGGAATATTAGTTATGCGTGACATGTATGTGTAATGTGACAGTGTAATCAACACTGTCTATTCATGGTATTTCAAGAATTAACTCAGTCAATTGTTTGTTTTCACTTGTTTTACTATAGTAATTGAGTTTAACAAATTTTTTTCTTGTCAATAATGAAAAGATCGCATATAAGTTTAATAACAAAATTGTTTTCATTTTTTTATTATTTCATAATAATTTGAAAGTTACTTATAGTTTTAAAAAACTTTTCCAATGAAAAACGAAAACTCCCAAAGAATATATTTTCGTAAGACATCGTGTGAATAATTTTCTTTTTGTATGTATAATATTTATACTCCAGTAAACGTGGGTTAAAGCTCAAAATGTGTCCTACAGCTCCGATTGACCTAATTTGGGAAGAGGCTTTGTTCACCCTCTAGATCAAAAGTTATATGGCACCTAGTGGTGTTTTTGCCCAGAAGTTGGCTGATCTCTTCTAGGGTGTGGAAATAACGATAAAATCTAAGTAAAAAGCGTCATTTAATTATATTTCGAGAAGTTAATACTTTCCGAGTTATTGGCGATTGAAATTCGGATAATTTAACGTCAAATAACTAAAAAATTGGATGTTATTTGAAGAAAGTACTTTGTACATTTTTGAAAGTACTATAAAGAAGTACTTTCAGAAGCCAGTTATATTTGTTTGGTATCATAAATCGCATCAATTTCTATCATTAAAATGGGAAACCTCATAAATAGATATCGTCCAGTGAAACCGCTTATATAATATGATCAATTTTTTAAATAATTTTTTGATATCATCATTTAAAGTATATAGAATATACCTATTTTTATTTATACTCTTGATATAAATAGAATATAGTGTTTAATAAAAATAGTAACAATAAAAATATATAATATTTTTGAAAGTTTTGTTGATAAATGGACTATTAGTGTTGTCACTAAATTTATTGTGATTGGGTATGTCGTCTATTAGATCTTATAATAATCTACTATGTATTAATATTGTACAATACAGGCAGCACTATATTCGGGTAGTGTCTTTGATGGTTTTGACAAATATGATGTAATATCGAATTTTATGGTTTGTATTTAGAAAATAATTTGGTTCATTGATTTCTTTGAATATATCATTTTGATAAGTTTTATCTAAGAAATTAATTCGCTTAAATTAAAATAGATTTTTCTAACACGTTTCTAAATTCGATTCAATTAAAATCTATGTCATCAATGATGATGATGATGAGTTCCATATCCTCGAGAGGACG
This sequence comes from Chrysoperla carnea, assembly GCF_905475395.1. Taxonomy (NCBI): domain Eukaryota; kingdom Metazoa; phylum Arthropoda; class Insecta; order Neuroptera; family Chrysopidae; genus Chrysoperla; species Chrysoperla carnea. The sequence goes on along the minus strand of NC_058340.1, from coordinate 52,837,412 downwards.
TTGGAGACCACTTGCTTCCATTTTTTTCTATCTTGAACTATTCGGATGACTTCTGTGAATTTGTTTTGATATCATCAATACATAGTATAAAACAAAGTCACTTCCTGCTGCTTGTACCTATCATTTCCCTATGTATGCTTAGATCTTTAAAACTACGCAATGGATTTTGATGCGGTTTTTTCTAACATATATTTGATATAATACGGTAGATTAATTGGTTGAAAGGGATGTGCTTCAAAAACTTAAAAAGTTGTGCATTGATTAAGCTCAAATATTGACAGGATATACAACCAGCTTCAAGGCTTGTTTTGATATATTTTTAATCTTTGGGGGGTGGAAAGGTGTGGCGAGAAAGTGGAAATGAATAATCGAATATTTTCAAATATACCTAAGTGGGGTATCAAATAAGACCCCACGTAAGTGGATATGTGGGGAGGGGTGAAAGTGGGGATGTTGGCCAGCATAGCGGGTAGTTCACAGCTAGTATATATATAAAAAGAAAATGATTGATTTACTCTGCTGAAACCGTTGTGCCTAGAAATTTTGCAAAACGTTGCTTAAACGGCACAAAAAGAACCCGGTCCCAAAACAACTCGGCACAAAAACAACTGGCGTTAACCCTACCACTGCGTCCACTAATTCCACGGATGACCATGCCTTAAATGTGGTCGAGTTAGCACGCGTCTGGGTTTCTTTTTGGCTTTTTAATTAACCCAGTGATTGCGTTTATTCACTGATCCACGTGACAAAAAGAACCCGAGTTTTTTTTATCGGAGTTATAATGAAATTTGGTATGCAACCCTGTAAAGACAACTTTATCTACATACAGGTATTGATGCGAACTTCACGATTGATTGGTTTGAGTAAAGTTGTACCTAGATATAATTAATTTTCATAAAAACGTTATAACTGACTTGAACTATATAAAATATTTAGTCCTGTTAAACATATGACAGTCGGACATGTATATGTCGTTTACGTTCACATTCACATGTCGTCTACGTTCACATATGGTATTTGTGTGCACATTGCAAGTAGGTATATATCCTATGTGACAATGACATTATTATACTTAATTTATTTTATAAATTTTTTAGTTATTGGGTTTATAGTATATTTCATTTACTATATTATATGATACGTTTACTATACGTATTATATGAAATACTAACAAATACCCGCTGTGGAATTGCTGAATTAGATGTATCAGTAAAATTGTACAATAAACAATGAAATCTTTTAAACTCAAAATGCCACATTAATATTAGGGCTCTTTTTATACACCGTTTTTATACACCTTTCCCTAAAAAATTTTTAGTCGTTAGTAATACGATTTTTAAATAGAAACATTATTTACTGTTTTATTTTCATTTTTTTCAATTTAAAAAAAAATATTGATGTAAATTACGAATATTAAATTATTTATACAAATAAAAAAATGTAGGCATAAAGAAAATCAAATAAAAAGAAGGATCAACTAATAATGATGCAACAAAGCAAATCCGCTCATGTAATAACAAGCTATATGAATACGTTACATATCTTAACGAGTAGAAGATTGCTGGCAATATGCACAGTGACAGCAAAAAACTGTCTTAAAGCTCGCGGATTCTATCTTGGACTCGACAAATTTGTCAATTTAGTTTTTCCACCATCAAGGTTCAACTAGTTTTGAAATTTCTTTACAAAATGACTTTAAGAATTCTTAATCAGTGAACATTTATACAGAAAAAAAAGAACGAAAGGTGTCGTAGGACACCCGGTAGGAACTATATTCCTTTCGTAGATTTAGGTATTCATTTTAGAAGTCTAATATTCGCTTAATTTATTAGAAGTATAGTAATTTTATAGCTAATTTTAATTTTTACTGTAAGAATTAATTGTAATATTAGTTAAAAAAAGACATACTTCTGATTTAGTAGTCAACTCAATATGTAAGTACATTACGTTTGGTTTGATCAGGATATTTATTAGGACATAACACAAAAATTTTCTGTGTACTTACTTTAAATTATCTCTGTTATCTTTTCATAACTATCACAACTCATTTTTTTTAAATGATAAAACATAAAGTTTTGACAAAAACACAAATTAACAAGTGACAACAAAAATCTGAATCGATCGAAAAAGTTAAAGTTTCCTAGGTAGCCTAGATGCAAATGTTTGGTTTTTGGTGTGGTGTATTTTGTTGCATTTTATTTTTGTTTTTTCTTTCCAACCAGCTAACAAATCAGAACGATAACGTGCGATAAGGAACATGGTTTCAAAAATCCACTTTGATAACTTTAATAGTCTTCCAGCGATTAGCGCATATAGGATAACTCTCTATTATTTTATAATAAAATTGATTATACTCTATCAGGAATATAATATTGTATATTAAATTAATGATTTCGTTTGCGTCTCTACTGTCATAACTTGACTATTTGAATGCAATTTTACAGACTGGCTACACACTACACTACAGTGTTGTTTACTCTTATGTGTCGCGTCAGATAATAAATTACATTTACGAAAACAAATTATAATGCTTTATTGAAAAATAAAGTTTCTGTTTGAGATTTTTAGTTCATATTTTATAAATCTTAACTAATTTGTAACAGGATACATTTTTGAGGGGATGGTTTATTAAAACTCCGATTGTGTTAGAATAAAAATTATGTTTCAAACAAAAGTTGATTTTTTTATAAGGAACATTTATATATTTAAACTTTTGTTTTATTCCTAACGGTTTACAAGATGGATCCAAGATCCAATTGACCTTTCTTGGTCATATACGAACAATTTTTACGTCCTGAGCACGCCATAAAAATTTCAGCTTGAGTTATCGTGATCACAGACGGACAAACAACCGAAAATGGACTAATTAGGTGATTTTATAAACACCAATACCAAAATTTTGTTCATATCATCAACATTTTTAAGCGTTAGAAACTTGTGGCTAAACTTAGTATACCTTGATATATTTTATTTATATATATAATGGTATAAAATTATGGTACACGTGTAATTTATGAAATATCAATTATAATTATAATTGCATTTCCAGGAAGTAAGATTGTACACAACCAATTAAAAGCTTTGTTTTTCCTGGAAATTAAATTTTATTATTCTAGATTAGCGGTTCGTGTTAAACTGTAACATGAATAAGTATAGAGCTTGACAATGTAAATGAGATCTCAGTAACAATAAGATCTTCATGTTTTAAATTATAGCGGTATAAAATTTCTGCAAATGAAAATAGTGAAATAATTATAAAAAAATTGCTTTATATTTTCAGTTATAATAACAATAGATTGAATTTTCCTAAGGTTTGAACATTTCCCTCTAATAAATTTGCATTTTGAAAGGTATTTTTTAGATTAAATGGTCTGTATTTAAGTTAAGTCTTTTTAAACTTATTGTTAAGACTGACGTTTGCCTAGTTTGTCTTCTGGACAATCACATTTGCTTCAATGCATTCAAAAAACTAGCAAAAAACAATTTTAATAAAAAATACTTCTTAAGGGGCAAGCTAAACTGTACTAAAAAGTAGAAAATAATTTTATCTGTGAGTCCCTCATATCCGACTATTTGTAAAAGGTTGAGGTGCTCAATTTAAAATATCAAAAATGAATCGGAACGCCTCTTCTACTCCACATGCCTAATTATTTTTCGATTCATTCTTGATATTAAGCTCCCCAAGCTTTTACAAATAGTAGGGTATGAGTGACTCATAGATAACATTATTTTCTACTTTTAAGTACAATAAAAGCTTGTTCCTTAAAAAGTATTTTTTATTAAAATTTTTAATTTAAAACTAACAAAATGTATATACATCAAATATGGTGGAAGCAATGGGAAAACGGACGCCACAACCGTACCATGCATTGCCATCCAAACTGAATGTGCATGCATAATTTCAGCTCAATCGGAAACCGGGAAGTGGATCAAATTTGACTTGAAAGATTTGATTACAGACAGACAACGGGACAGGTGAAACTAAATAAAAGCTTGTCATAAATACAGTTCATTTTTATGTAAACAAATAATTTTTTTAGACAATTTTCTACCATGCATTTGTTATCCTTATCAGTAAGTTACATAATATGATGAATATATTATAAGTATAAAATATGTATATTGATTTTGTTGAAAATAATTTACAAAATATGTTAAACTGTTTTCAGGCGAAATAATTATTTTAACTAGAGATCTAGGTAAAAAGTGTTAGTGAGAAGTAGGTGTAGTATATTAAATATCAAAAACCTTATAATAGGTATATATATAAGTAAAACATGATTAAGTGATCATCGTTCTTGCGTAATAGAAGGTTCATAAGAAATATATGTTGACAGAAACAATTCATTAAATCCAAAATTTGACTCCAAAGAGCAAAGATTAACTTTTAGGATTTCGGATATCTCATCCAAAAGAAATGTTTAATGAGATCATGGTACGTCTATGGCCAAATCAATTTGTCTTCGTGATTATTGGGAAAATAATAATATTAATTAAATACAACCAACTCTAACCTCTTTATTTAACAAAAAAAGAAAATAAACGTATTTTGCAACGTCTCAGTTATACGCGTAATTCCAATTAGTGTGACTTCTATTGGTGCAGATTAAATGACAAATAACTTATATTAGGGTTGTATGATGTTACTTTTAGCATGCTGAATTGAAGTCATCTATCATACAATCTAAGCGTATATTTTATGTTTTTCATCTCTAAAAAGTAATGACTCGAAGGTGTAGACGTATGAAAGTATGGGTAGAATAGCGCGAGCCAGCTTTTTTAGTTAAATGCGCCTGGTAACAAATTCACTTAAATGTGCCCAGTAGCAAATTCACTCATATAAGTAGCAATTTTACTCATATTGCTTGCCAATCTTTCTGTTTTCATTAATTCCAACTTTTTCCTTGTTTCAAAACATTTTGTAATCCACATTGAATTGAATCACCTGCATTTCAAATTCTTCAATTTCCAACAAATTTTTTTCGTAGAATCACTCACTTTCGTAGAGTTCGTTCGTAATATAATATTTCATAGTGAATTTTATGATCGGTGACGTGTCCAAAATATTGTGTAGCGTACATGTGTGCCATTGGCCAGCCCTGCTCTGTACAGGGTATCTTTTTAAAGTTGAAATATGCTTGAAACTCGATAAATTAATTAAATCTTCAAACGAAAAATGTTAGTTTCAAAAGCATACACCTTATACCGGCATCGAATTCGTTTTAAGTTTTTAAGTTCAACTTAAACCTCATACTGATTCATAACTGACAAACAATAGATGAACGCTTTTAATTACAAAGTTGTTCCTTATATCCTTATAAATACGCAAACATTTTTTGTTTAAAACAATTTTTTTATTAACCGAATAGTTTAGACAGCAATTGATAACAACGTTCCACTTTCTTTACACGAAATTATCAACTATTGAGAATTTATTGGAAAATTTTTTTCGAAGAGCACCTAAATTTCGCAGAAACAATTATACAAAATAACAATTTTGATACGAAAAAACAGTGGTACTTTTTGTTTCGGGAAAGGTTGCTAAAGTTGTACCTTATAAGAGAAAATACAAATTTTTTTTAAATTGGTTTTCCGTAAATGTATATCTCTTCCGTACTTTTAAGACACCTGGTTGTTTAAATTCTACATCCTATAATCTTACAACCTAATTAGTACCACGTATATCCGTACCACTCGTATGCAAGTCGTATTACCAATAACCCAAGTAAACATGCATCAGGTGAATTGCTTTTAAAATTTTAGTATATGTCCTACGCTCATCCAATAATCACCTTGGCTTTTAAAGTCTCAAATCAAAATTACTCGAATGGCCTAAGCAATTTTTTACTATTCGATTAGACCAAATGAATGTTAGTTAGGCCAAATAAATGGTAGGTCAAATAAGGTTGTTGCTTGAAATAAGTCATATATAATTTTTTTTTAAATTATTAAAAACATGGCTTGTGGTTTTTCCACTTGTTTTTTTTTTTTTTTATTTGGACGACATAAAACTTCAATTTATTTAACGCAACATATTGGTATCTTTTATAAGAGATTAGAAAATACTGGAGTACAACTTGAACAATCTAGCTTTAGTAAATATAATTTTCAAGTTGCTGGAAGATAACTGATCTTTAAATTTTCATTTTTCATTTCCCAATTTTTCTCTACTCATGACTGTAGTAGCTATTTGACATCTTTCAAGTACCTGCGGCCAAATTTTCAGAGAGTCTCAAAAATTTTTGACATTATACTTAATTTTTTCTATATTGCTTGTGCTATATTTGTATGATACATTGTTGTTTAATCTATATTCTACATAAAGTAGAATAAAGATAATGTATATAAACTAAATATACACCAGTTCTTGGAATTTAAATGAGAAGGTATTACCATTAATATTACAAAAGTAATGTTGTTCTATTTTGCTTTCATCGAAAAGCTTATTTAACAAAAATTATCCTAGACTATCATGTTGTTTGTTTACCTAGAGTAAACACAGGTAGCTATCTCTATCTCTTAGGAGTTGTGATAGAAATCTAAATAAACATCGTTTTAGTGGTTCATTTAATAAATTAATTCACTTGTGAAATCTTACTATACGGATAAATGTATATATGCAGGTCCTAGAAAATACGTATTACAGGAAATGTATACCAAATAAATAGATCAGGTGCTGGTAAGAATTTTTTTTTTTAGTTTTTAAATCATACCTAACTAAATTTGTCTTTTGAATTCATACTCATTTTTGAGGAAACTCTAATCATTATTTATTAGTTATTTATACGATTATTAAATTTAATGATTCAAGTGTACCTTAAATCATTCGTAGTTTCTTGGCACATATCTATATATATATAAAGAATCTCTATTTCTCTTAATCACGCATGAACGGATGAAACAATTTCGGTAATTCTCTTTTTGTTGTGTTAATTAATGTCATGAGATGGTTCTTATTAAAGAACAAATTAAGGAGATTGGGCGGAACTTTAGAAAATTAAACGAAAATAATAAATGCAAAAAAAAAAGGTGAAATCCTTACTATGTACTAATTTATTTAATTGCGCTCCCACCATATTTATCTAGAATTGTGAACAGGTATTTGAATAGTATTGAAGTATTATTTATTATTATTCAAGTATTGTGAATAGGTATTTATTAGAGCTATATGAGAGCGCAGACGTAAATAGCAAACGTGAGAAAAGAAAATTAATTGCTTTTTAATAAGTATTATAAGCAATTTATTCTTATAAGTTTAATTTATTGTAGTTAATTTTTAAATTGATTTGTTCAAAAATTTGCATGGACAAAGAATATGTTATAAGATTTTTAATTGCTCGCTAATTTGTTGGCGAATCTTAATTAATTTAAAAAAAAAACACAATATTCAATTATCCATTGATCACAATTGAAATCTCTTTTTGCATCGATCCATCGTAGAAAAAACAACATAAAAAAAAATGAATAATGTTATTTTTTCTATTTTTTATCCACAAAAATAGATGCAGTCGTGTTTCTGCATAATTACCAAGTTTTTTTTGTTTATGTAGTAGTTTCCGTGAATGTCTATTTATTGTAAAAAAATAGTAAATTTTATTGTTTTAACAATAATGTTGGTTCTATATTACAATATTTAAACTAAACTTCATTCTGGACACATGGATGATATATGGTATTCCACAAGGTGTCTGTTAAACTAGCACATCTATTTTTGGTACTGAATATTAAAAATTGATACATACAAGTTTCACATATATATACGAAACTTGTATGTATAGGATAAGGTGTAGTATCCAGGATTAAAGGTAACTTAGATCATTCTTCTGTTTTAGGGAAGGTATTATCTTTGGGACAGCTCTATTTACTTATCAGTACTTATAAAAAGGCATGCAACTGGGAGAATAGTTTCCATGCGCATTTATTTTAGGAACTGAAGTAATGTATATTGGACCAAAACAACGTATTGAACTTTCGATCTTTATGCTAGTACGAGCTACATGGTACCATTCTCCGTATTTGGAACCCCCAATCCAGTCCTCTCTAGAGGAATCTATGTTTACTTCGCCACATGGCGAGATTACCACTTTTTCCTTTTGAGTGTCTACTTTGGAACTTCGATAAGTTTTTTAGACACTCTAGTATTTGATTTTGTAGTTGTTTTTGATTTTTTTTTGTTAATTGTTTTTGAAGCCGAGTCCTCCTCGAAACCCAACTTATATGAAGATTCACCCAAATGGGTAAATTTGAAGGGTTTTCAATATTTCAACCATCACTAGGGCGTGATACATAAAACGTTAACGTTGTAAATTGTTTGAATATTTTATATAAACTAAAATTTATTGATCTTTTGAAAAAAAAAGCTTTTCAACTTCTGAGAAACTAAAAAGAAAAGTGTTGTGAAAGTGTTGTGGGAGACTCGGTAGGAACTATATTCTTTTCGTACCTTGGTACATTGTAAATGTAGCGCTTACTTCTTTGATTTACAAGATATTTTTCTGAAAATTTAAGGTATTAATTTTAGAAGTCAAATACTTGATTTAGTATTCAACCCAATATGTAAGTACATTAAGTTTGATTTGATTAGGTTATTTATTATGACATGACATAAAAATTGCATTGTGCTTACTTTAGATTATCTCTGTTTTCTTTAACTTTTCTAAAAACTTTCTCAACTCAATTTTTTTAAATGATAAAACATAAAATTTTGACAAAAACTACAAATTGATAGTTATAAAAAGATTTTGCATTTTCTCAAAATTCATGGCAACCTGAATCGATTGACAAAAGTTTTAGTTTCCTAGGCTACCTAGATGTCGGTTTTGGTGTTTGTTGCAGTTTTTTTTAGGAAGGTAACACACTCTTCCCTATATATAGTTACTATAATATATAATGGTTTTGAAGTTTTGAATACGATATTCTATGATATGGTATATATATATAATATATATATATATATAATATATATATATATATATATATATATATATATATATATATATATATATATATATATATATATATATATATATATATATATATATATATATATATATATGTATAATAGTGTAGGTAGTATATAGTAGGTATACACATAGATGTTTTAATATAATATACAACAGTAGATGTATAATAGTTAAGTTGTAGTTTTGGGTCAATGACGTGATGCTGAAATCGAAGCGCACTCACTATACACAACACATGCATCATATTATAAATGTGTACACTATTTACTGAAAATGTTTTGTGAATAGAAAAGTAAGGGGCAACCAGCATCAGTAATAGTACGGAAATGGGGTACATATAGAAAAATGTACGGCTGTAGATGAAGAGAGAGACAACAGCAATTATTGTATATATATATAAAAAGTTCATAGAAAATTCTAGGTGTAGCTATCTTTCAGAAAGATGATTTGGTATTATGGATATGGGTGATAAATTAAACATCTTGTACATTACGATCCTCTATGAGAAATTTATGTACAAAAAATTGCATTAATGAAACCCAGTTAATGCCAAATGTATCGATTTATAGCTACAAGATACGGTAATAGTTCGCAAAAGAAAAATTAGTAATTTTAAAAATAAATTTTTACTAGTTATTTTTATTTGAAATTGGCTCTAAAATAAATTGAGTCTGGTGCGACCCTCGAGATCCACACGAAAAACTTCCCAGTATAATAAAAAGTTATAAAAGGTCTTGTTAATATTTGTAGATCATGTTTCGAACATGTTTTACAACTTATGCTGGAACGATCATTATCTCCATAGATAAATGATGAGTTTCATCCACTTTTCAGATTCTGTTTATCGAGTTTTTTCCAGTTTTTTATTACCATTAAAAATGGCTCAACTAATTCTGCTGAAAACAGATATCGAAAAATTTGATTCTTATTTTGCGTCTGCAATCATGAAGTTATAACAAAATTTATCATCAAAGTTGAAAATAAGGTACAAATATTTTCACCCACAAGATTACTACCTTAATGAAATAAGCACACTTGTTAGATATACTTGATGCAATTTTTTAATGGTAGCTATCGTAGCCATGGTAGGTTATCGTAGCTATCGTAAATGATGATTTAAAGCTGAATTTTACTTATGTAAGTTATATAAACTCTACAATTTTGAGGATTGTCTTCGACAGATAATTATGTTTTCCAATCTATGAAAAAAGAGCGAAATATCTGGGAATATTTCAAAATACATCAACATTTGGTTAAAGACATCCACATTCCGATTGATTTCCTAAAAAACAGAAAAAAAACCGACTATTGGATTTTTTGCAACGAAAAATTTCCATTTTCCTCCTTTAATTTTATAATTCTACCTATATTCTTATTCAAATCTCTTCTCTCCATATATGGAATAGATGGTTACTATGGTAGCGTCGCCGCCGTGTAAACCAAATCATGTTTCGTATACATATTCACTGAAAACGTATTACTACTATGGCCGAGACTACCAACACAACATGGAACACTGAGAGAATATTTGTATATGAAACGTTTCGTGTACAATATTATAGTATAGCGAACTAGTAGCGACCGAGAGCGGTGTATAACGGGGTCATTGAGCGATGCGCGAATCATGATGAACACCGTCAAACATACCCATCGATTCCTTTCCTTTCAAAATATTGACTGGGTAATTTTGTGAGATCGTACAACTTTATATTTAAGTGATTTTGGGTGAAGCCAAATATTTGTTTTTCCAAAGAGTGAAGCCAAATATGATGACGTCATATTTGAGTTATCGTTTTGAAAAAACGCAACACTATGACCACTTGATAACAGTTATAATTATTAAACAATTCAACAAAATTGTATCATGTACGCATTTAAAAACGAAAATACTTAAATACGGCATGTTCGCAGTGGTATACAAGGTTATCGGTCTAGTATTTTTGCCGACCAAAATATTTTATTGTTTAATGATTATTAATGTTATCAAGTGGTCATAGTGTCTGAAAAATTTCCAGCTTCAATTTTTCAGAACGATAACTCAAATATGATGTCATGATGCTCAATTTAAAACGTAGCTTTTTAGAAAAAAATCGTAGAGGAAAGTTTGCGAGACTCGTTAAAAGAAAGCCACTCACGAAGTTTCAAGTATGTATTTATCATTTAAAAAGCCCGTTGTGTCCCACGGTCTATGTTGTGTACTCATTTTGAGTACTTTGAATCTGATATACTTACAAGCTAAGGACTATAATTTATTTTCATCTAATACAATTTGATTAAAAATCTAGGTAATGAATAATTTTTTTTGAAATCACAATCTATTAATGGATACTTATCTCATTTTTCCTGGGGTGTTTATAAATCTTGTATCTGTTTCAATATTTGTTTAAGTTGAATTAGAATGAATATTGCTAATTGCATCCAATCTGTTTTCGATTTTATATACAAATTACGAGAATGCATTCACAAAGCATGTCATGCTTTTTAACATTAAATTTTACATAAAAATTTTTATGTAAAAAAATCTTTTATGAACGGCTCTGATGGTGACAAGGAAACGCAGAACACATTAAATATCCTAATAATCCTAAAAATATTTTTAACGTTTTTGACATCAACGTTCAATATCTACTAGTTTGCCAAAAAAATTCAAAATAAATAAAAAGACTAGCTTGATACTCACCCGCTTCGCTGAGTTTAAAAAGACTACCGTTGTATAGCTGTTATATCCCTTGCTCTCATTACACAGGTAAAGTATATGTACAGTTTTCAATTTTCAAAATAAATATTCGAGAGGATACTAATTACTCGTGCATTTAAAAGTATTAGTTTTTATTTTTTTTAATTATTTAAATTTATTTAATTTTTTTTTTTAATGAGACCGTGTTTATTACAACACTGATTACGGCAATAATAATTATCTTGTGCCGCTGTTTACTTACAACAGTTATGTGGTTTAGTAAAATATATTTTAGCAGAACTGTTACATGGTTTTATACGAGAGTATAGTTTTGTCATTAGAATACTATTTAGTAAATACCAAATGTTTTAAATTTACTTTACATGTGTAATAGGTACTATTACTACAATCATTTAAAACAAATTATTCGACCAACCACGCAATTCCAGCAAGCAAGGTAAACTTAAGGTAATATGTAGAGTTTAATGCGTAGAACCCAATAAACAAATTTCATGTCTATTGTGAGCTTAATATAAAAGTTTTGGGCAAGATTTTGATTGCATTGATTTTTATTAGTTTAATCTTTTAAGGTAGTTCTTTCCCTACAATCCAGTATAAAATTATTGGATTATTACCCATTCTATACGTATATACATAGTCATACAACTAGACTGCATACAACGTAGGTTTTTACTGCTTACTGTACTGTACACTACTAGAACCGAAACGAAACGGTAAATAATTTTATTTTTAATTTTAATGATTCTAAATATAATACTCTTCCAAATATTATATTTTTGTTAAAACAATACTTCTCCTTCACTGAAAAAAATTAAAAAGATTGCCATTTTCAAAATGTTATTTTTAGGAGGGATAAATTGTCTTTAAATTGTAACAGCGTGTGCATTAGGTTTTTAATTACTTATATTCATAGTTTTGAAGATTTATTAAGATTTTGCTTAAATTACCCAGCTACCTTAAACTACTGAGAAAAAAACGTTGTGTTACCGATTAGAAGAAAAACGCTCAATTTTATATTAAAAAGGTTCTTATTTTAAACGGAAAACGTTATCTAAGACTTGCATGTCTAAGATGGTTAATTTGTTGTTTTTCAAAATATTGAGCTATCGTCGTTTACAAAAAACGCATATATTTGAAAACGAAAAAGTCCGGAATAAAATATAAACCAAATTTCAAAAAACAAGGCATTTGTTTTTCGATTTTTTACACCTTGCAAGAGGAATATTTTCTTTTAAGTCCCGGCAAATTACGTCAATGAAGATGATTAATTTTCGCATGCAAAATTTTTGCTGCATCCAGTCTAAAACATGTTCTTGAACCTTAAAGTGCCGGTTGCCGGAGAGTAACTCGGTAGGATAATGTTTAAACTAATTTTCTTATAACAAATAAGTAATTTTGATCGAATCGGCTCGGATTTTATCATATAATTGGGATAAAAATTAATAAAAAATGTTAAACCCTTCAGTTTTCGAGTAAAAAGATCGTAATATTAAAAAAAAAACGCAATTTTTACGATTTTCCTCCCTCAAAAGGTCAATGAAAAAATCAGATTTTTAATATGTATAAAATATTTATTTGTATTGTAAAGCTTTCTCAACAACATCTCGCAAAAATTTTTTTCCTAGTTGCATTTTAAGTGCTTGTGTGCATTTTAAGTGATTTTTTGTTTTATACATGCTAGAAAAATGGAATTTTCACCAATTGATTCGAAATAAAGTCAAATTAACAAAAAAGTAATAATTTCAAATTGTGTTTTTTCAATGTTTTATTATTTGTGATTCAATTCACTCAATTATGATATAATAAGGTTCCCATTAAAGAACTAAATCATGTGTCTTGAAATGTCAACAATTTAGGGCTTGGGATTAGGTGTAACTTTTAGATTTTACTCATCAAAGTTTATATGCAATCTAAAACTTGCCTTGTTTGCAGAAAGTTAGAGGTGAAAACACAAGTTGATTGTACTATAAACTCATACATATATTTATATAAAGATAATTGCTGAATTAGGAAAAAGAAGAACAATTTTAATTATTACATTTTTATCCTTTTATTGAAGAAAGCTTTTATTAGACCGAAACGTGCTTACCGGCTCTTTTAAATGATTATTGTCTTACCAACAAAAAAAAAAAAAGGTAACGTTAAAGTGAGTGTAGATAAAAATTAGAGTATTTTGTGGATTAAATAATATATATTTCAAAGCAGAAGCTAGAAGGATGGTATCATATAACGAAAGATAAACATATTTAGGTCATAGGCACCCATCTTTTGTAAATGATTGTTTTCTTTTATTTATTTCAAATAAAACGTCTATTTAGAAAAATGCTTTTTATTGCTTAACAAAATTTTCTACTTTTGTTTTTCAGATATAATACTATAGTATTGCAATCGAAAATTGCTAATAGAAGTATCTTTTTCACCGGCATTGCGTAAAGGACCATCCTTAAAATTACGTCACATCAATTTTACGATTTTTAACACCCCTTCCTTTTACCACAGATGGCCACATTTTTGAAGCCACCGCCTCCCTTGGTGTGACGTCACATATTTTATAATTTAATAGAAATAATTAAAATAAAACAGCAATTAAATTTTTTTTTATTCCCTCTATTCTTAATAAAAATGTTTAATAAAATCAACATCAAGTCAAATAATTTAAATAAGGGGGTATAATTAAAACTAGTATAATTAAAAGTTGTTTTTTATTTTTACATACAAATTTTGCGTTTATATTTGTAATTTTAAGATGTGACATCACAAAGCTTTTGACTTCCCCTATCCCTTGTCACACAATTCGCATTTCGTTGATCCCTTCCCCCCTTAACGATGATCCTTAAGCAAAAAGTGAAGTAAATATCATCACATTGACAATTTAAACTCACTCTTAAAGATTTCAAGATATTCAAGCTAGGTTAAAGTTATTCACATTCTTCGACTTATCTTCAGGTTAATTTCGTATTTATCTATTGAACTTCTTTTAAAGTTTGAATTTCCGACATTTGATGAAGCCATGTTGTTACAAACTTTGACCACCCTGTATATGGTTTTAAAGAACATAGTTTCGAAAAAACACAAAGCATTAGTAGTTGACAGGGTACAATGTAAGTTTTCTTTATATTCCTGATATTCATTCAGAAAAATTGATTTTTTTTTCTAGTATTCCTTATTGGAATTTATTTTTTACATTTTTTATATTTCGACATCATTTCGTATACGTATAATAATTTATGAACTAAATTTTTCATGCCTATTTCCATTCAAAATCTATTGACTACAAACGAAATCAACTTTATAGTTTATTTTTATTCTTTCTTATAAAAAAAGAATTTTGGAAAAATATTTTATGTTCAATCGATGTGTAGTCAGATAAGTTATACGCGTATTTTTTTTGAATTGTAAACTTTATATCTAATGTCAGCAAATTTTCTTACTATGGAATAAATCGAAGTTGCTAAGACTTAATTTACCTTGGCTTACCTTTTGCGTTCATTTTTAGAAATTATTTGGAAAAAGCAAGAAAATTGTGTAGACGAAGTTCTTAGAATGCCTAAACATGCTGCACAAAGAGAGTATTGAGAAAGATGCTTAAATTTTATGCGAAGTGCTTAAGATTGGTGAATATTCGTTTTTGTTTTGTTATTTTAATAAGAAGATAAATCAAAAATTGGTGAAAAAATGTTTTGTTTGATAGAAATCAAGTATAATTTTTAGGGAAAATTCATTCAGAACGACAGAATATGGCAATTTCGGAAACTATTGGGTCTACAGAGACAATTCTAGCCTCATATTGCAGCAACGTTGTGAAAAGGTACTACCAAAAACTAGTCGTTTAGAATTATAATTTGCAAAATCTGAAAAAAGCCAAAAATTTTCACAACTTTTTCGATTTTTGACAAAGTTGCGCTCGGTGCTCGAGGTCCCAAACTTGGATTATTCGTAGGACCAACATTATAAACATGTCTATAAAAAATCAGAACTACCGGATTTGACTTAAGCTCTGATGTATAAAGTTACTGGACCATAAACATATTTAAACTTAAAAAAACGCCGATCTTAAACGCGCCAAATTGTTTTTTTTAATAAAAAATTTTTCAGCAAAATGTTTTGTAAAAAAATATTTTTGCATTATCATTTAAACACATGTATGCAAAATGTTTTGTATAACGATGTTTTTGCGACAAGCCTAACAAAATTTTTGTGAGTTACAAACATCTATGAACTATTTCCAAAAGTTTCTCAATGTAAAATTCATGTTTTTGACTAAATTTTTGAAAAAATGGTGAGAAAAATTCAAATAATATTTTTGAAGATTTGGTTGGGGATCATTAAATACTGATTGCGACAAACTATCATGGCTAGGAAAGTTTCGGAAAATTTTTAAAACCTTTTTTGATAATCAACCATTTTTTGTTGCCGCAGACTAGTGTTGGGATGAATGTTGTATTTTGAGAATGAGAATGTTTATTTCACAATATTCGAAAATGCGGGTTCTGCCTTCCATGCCTTCTTTTGAAATAGTTAGGAGCTCAATATAATTTTAGTCCACCGATTATCTCCTGTTCTTAAAATGTGACCGGCCCAAGACTACTTGAGTTTTTTGGCCATGAAAACTGCATTTTTACTACGGATCCTGTCATTTGTTATTCGATTGTAATCGTATATTTAATATAGCTCTTTCCATTTTTCTTTGACACACTGCTATTGCTTTATTTGTTGTGTCTTTCCTAGGCCGGGTTTGACGGTAGGATGCATGTATCCATAACTTTCTGTTTTATTGACGGATGAAAGTTTCCCTTTAATGCATCTTCTTTGAACCTCTTTTGCTTCCTTGTTATCGAAACTAATAAGTTGTCCTACGTAGAAATAGTCTTCAGTATATTTCAAATCATACCCTTCAAAAGATATTTTTGTATGTGCACCGTTGGTAATGATTTCAGTTTTTCTAAAATTAATGGATAGCCCTGCTTTTTTAATCTCAGTAGCTAGTTCTTTTAACATAAATTTCAGCTTTTCAGGTGATTCAGCAAAGATCACTACGTTGTCTGCAAACCTAAGATTGGATAGATATTCTCCATTTATGGTTTAAATATAAATGGGTATAACAATACCCTATTTTTAATATACACCCAATATAACACAAATATTCTGTAGTTCATCAAACGTTACTTACTTACCACGACCGTTTCTCTCCAACACAGTGAAGAGAAAAACACTCACTCATCTGCATATATACCCTTATACACAAACACACATATAAAACACGTATATATGTGTGATAATAGCCTCAAGAAAATTTCATCCTGATGACGATCATAATAATGAAAAGAGAGACGAAAAAAAAAAAATACATAACGTATATACATTTCGCTAAATACTTATTGCATATAGGACTAACTAAAGACAAAATATATATGTTAACATATATGCTTCATTATTATTAAAATAGCGTAGGAATATAGGGTTGTGTTGTTGGTGTATGTATATATTATTAGTTTTGTATAAGGTAGGATAGAATCTCAACTGAGATCTCAGGTACATAGAATAGTTGAGAAAATGAAAAGCAGTAAATGATAATGATCACCTTCTATAAATGTGAAGAAAAACTCTTGCATGGATGTTGTTGTATATATGGTTCTATGTTCTGTATATATATGATCATCACCAATGATGAAAAGATATGACTCGATGATTACTCTATGATGCTGTGTGTGTATTGTATGCGCATGCTCTGTATCCATACAATTGAATGTGTCGATCGAAGCATGGTCCTCTAGTAGTACAACGGTATGATGTTGAAAAGCGTTCTAGAAAAGGAAATTTACTGATGAAACCAATACAAAACTAGCATTAATTTTTTTTTTTGATCACAAATTCATATATAAATGAAATAATAATTCATCTAAACTATATTTAAGTAACTTTTTATAAAATTAATAATTTCATTTTTTTATTAATAATAAAAAACAGTTATGTTCTTGAATTAAAAAAACGATAAGGACGTACTTATATCCATTGAGGCTGTGAGTCAATTGAAATCAAGCTAAATTAATAATTTTCAGTTTGTTTCTATGGAAAAACCGTTTATCATTTTTGTTATTTTATCATTTCTTAGTGTGGTGGCGTTGCTAAACGATGTGTTGACGTCACTGATGTTTGAATTTCTAGTTTAGAAAAACCAATTTATAGTTTAGAAAAACCAATTTATAGTTTAGAAAAACCAATTGTAAAATAATTTAGTAAACTTTCGAAAAAAAAATAAAATTTAAAAACATGTAAGTTCTCTATAGTCTAAAATCAATAAAACAAAAAATCTGCCAGGCTATAAAAGCTTTAGCACTTATTTTCTGGCCTATTGTGCTAAGCGTTACAACTTTTTCGACATTTGGAACACTTCAATTTTCTGAATTGAAGTTCAGTCGAGTTCATGAAAAGGGATACATAGTTTGTTTGAGTGGAACATTATGGTTGCATGGAAAAAGATGAGAACTATCTAGTTAATTTTATGAAATTTGATAAACCCCCGATAAAAGAGTTCACAATTTTTAAACGCCTGAAGTGATTTTCATGTAACTTATAGTTTTTCACTGTACAGATCATGCCTTTTATTAGGTAGCAAACTTGGGTATAGTTGAAAATATTCGATTATTCTGTGTCCCCCATATCTCCTTGCGTCGAGATAAGAGTTTTGTAAAGTACACGTCATGCATTTTTATTTGATACTCCACCACTTGAGTATATTTGAAAATATTCATCGATTGTTCATGACTAGGAAGAACATGCGTGTCCATGACTGGAAGAAATGCGACTTAAAAATATGTCATTATTGCTTTTAATCAAGGAAAACACGCGGAAAATGCTTTAGCCAAAAGTTGTCAAAGACAATAGAGGACATTTGTCTGTGCTCATGACTTTGACCTACAATTATCGATAAACTTTAAGCGTATAATCTTTCGATTAAATTAAATAATGACATAGGACACAGGATAAGTGTCATTCTATCTATTATCGATTAGAACCTAAATTGGCTTTTAAAGACAACCCGAAGAACTATGTCCAATCTGATGTCAGAGCATGATGTCCTTCGTCAATCTCTGCAACTTTTGTTTTAGTTATTTTTTGATTGGTGAACTACAAATCGCGCTACTAGTCATTATAGCTTAAATTGACCCACCCTGTATATTATTTTCATTCGTTTTTCTAGTCACTTTTCTAACTTCATACCGCTCTACTATGTTGTGTTGTATTCACGGCGTCTCGTGGTTGTTATACACACATATACTTACACAGCATATACGCGGATGGATGATAATGGTGGAAACGCATTGTAGTAAGGTTACTATTCAATTCAGTTCAGTGTGTTTTCAGTAGTGATTAGACACAATATATAACGGATCATAAGACCACGCGGAACGCGGAACGGATATTAACTTTTTAGTTTTGGTAATGCCGTCGGTTGCGGTGCAATTAACACATTAGTGTCTAAGAAATAATATTATTGAAACTTTTGGTTCTGGTGTTTGAAGTGACGTTTTTCGTTAGAAGTTTATTGGACGACAGTGTTTTTTATATTTTGTTTTTTATTTATTTTTTTTAAGTTCAATTAGAACGTTTATTTAGACACAACATCGATGTCAGAATGACATTGTCTGAACAATGAACTTTGTTGTTGACCCACTGCTTTGGTGGTGGGTCACATTTATTCTGACAGCCGGTAAGTAATTCATCAATCATTTTTCCACCAATATATTTAATGAATGGATATTACATTTAAAAAATTAAAATAATTAAAATATTTCATTGATTTTTTTTCACATTAAATAGATGCATTTTTCTAAATACTTGCTATCTTCATTTTTGTTATTGTAAATTAAAATTTTTATACCAAGTATGTGAAATATTCATAGTATATTAAGTTTAGTCCCAAGTTTGTAACGCTTAAAAATATTGATGCTATGAAAAAAATTTTGGTTTAGGTGTTCTTAGAATCACCTAATTAGTCCATTTCCGTGTATCTGTTTGTCTGTCGTCTGTCGTCTGTCCGTCTGTCATCACGATTACTCAAAAACGAAAAGATATATCAAGCTGAAGTGTGCTTAAGACGTAAAAAGTGAGGTCGAGTTCGTAAATGAGCAACAAAGGTCAATTGGGTCTTGAGTCCGTAAGACCCATCTTGTATACCGTTAGAGATAGAACAAATGTACCGTTACATAAAAAAATGTTCTTTATAGAAAAATAAACAACTTTTGTTTGAAAAATTTTTTTGTAAACATCACTGTTTACCCACGAGAACGATTTATGTGCAAATTTTATGGTATGTATTAATATGGGAATATCAGTTATGTGTGAGTGGCTATTTAAAAGTGAATATCTTTTTTTATTAACGTGACGCCAACAAACGATTGCATCATCAACACTGTCTATACATGGTATTTCAACAATTAACTCAGTCAATTGTTTGTTTTCACTTGTTTTATTTAAATTAAAACGAACTGTTTCATTGATTTTTAGAAAGAATAATAATTATGTGAATTTTTTTGGATAAGTGCATTATTACTTTTTTGGTGAATTTAAAAAACTGCTACATTAAAGATTTTATAAAAAATTAAATTTAACATTTTTTGTTTAAAAATATAAAATAGTTTCATTGATTTTTAAAAAGAATATTTAATTATATGCATTTTTTTTTGTTATATACATGCAATTTTCATAAATTTTTGTAACTAAATTTAAAATTTACTATTTTTGTAGATGAATAATTAATTATATTTAAATTTTAGGGTAAAATGTAAAATGTTTTGAATTTAAAATTTATGTAAAATGTTTTTATCATGAGTGACAGAAATCCATTAGCGCAATTAATTACTGTATGGTCTATATATATATGTATAGATAACATTTTTTGTTCATTGCATCCCAAGAGTTTGAATATTTTATGAAATTTATAGGCGTAAAGTAAATATGGATTGACAGTGATTTTGGAAATTAGGTGAAATTGTAATGTTTTTGAAATTTGTGCAATATTAATAAACTAGGTTTGAAGTTACATTTTTAGAATCTTTGGCAAAAATTTGAATTGATGTGATTATTAAAGCGATATTGGAAAAACTGTGCTTTCTTAGTACGAGACCTGAAAAATATTTAATTGAGCTTAAAAGAAATACTTTGATATTTTAGTAAGAAAATGATTGAATGGAATAAACTCTTGACAAAACGGTATGTCCCTGCCCGTTGTCTTAGATGAAGTAGAACGGACATGTTTATAATTTATCTTCACAAAAAAAAGAACTTTAATAAATTTCAAGGATCAAGTTTATACCTATTACAGCGATCGATAAATTATTTAGATCGATGTCTATACCAAATTATAGCGTTCATTAATTGAAATTTTGATTGCGTACTAGAAGTAACATCGTTTGCGAAGCGGTAATTGCTGATTGTCTCAAACTGTGTTTCAGATCAATAACCATTTAGAAATAATAAAAAATTGTTATAAAACATGTTTTAAATTGATTGACAGATATGTAATATAGTCTTATTTTACTATCAACTAGGAAACTTTAATTGGAACGCTCTATTTCAACATTTTTAACTCAGTTTCTTGTTTCAGCTGTGATTACTGTACAACTAAGCTTTGTAAACATATCATACAGCTTACATACACCCATTTCAAATTGACCAAGCAAATTTTCTGGTTCATTTCTTATGATTATAAATTGATTGCATTCATCATTTAATTGATATCATAATTTGGAAATATGTTATGAAATATGTACGATGGTGAAAGCGACGGGAAAATATTTTTCCATTTTGCTCTTGGAAAGATATTGATAATTATAATAATATGTTTAGTCTTTAACTAAAAATTATATAAAAAAAACTATGAAAATATGTTTCTAATCAACTATTGACTAAAACGTTAATTCTTCAATATAGTGATGTAATTGTGATTCTAAAATCTAAATCATAAGGGCTAACATATCTTTCATACTACCAATCCATTGCTACAATTTTTCGAATGAACTGACCCATCAGGAATCATGTTGAAATGATGTCCCTACTTGTAAAAGTAAGTTTAAGCACTATGGAGTCAGTTTTGCCAGGTACAGGTGAGTGCAGATGAGAATTGCGCCACAGGTACAAATTGGGAGTTACAGTGAAGTATTTTTGTACGAGATTCTTCTATGTGCTAAAACCTTTAAAAAAAATAACGGAAAACCTAGTGCTTTACAAAAGTAGCAGTACCGGAAAAATTCTTGATCTCCCGTCAATTTCCGAAGCCCTACGGGATTTTTATTTTCTATACGGAATTTATGTAATTCCCTTCGAATAGTTATGAAGAGTTAGTATCCAGCAACACCGTACATATTTGGCGGTGTAGGGATAAGACACTAAGGGGTGTGATATTCAATTCTCACCTGTACTTACGTGTACCGCGCCAAACTGATTCCACGCTGCTTAAACTTACTTTTACATACAGGAGCATCTTTTTCAACGTGTTGCCTGATGGGTTATTTCACCCGAAAATTTTAGAATGGCATTGTAGTCTATTTGAATTCAATATCAAATTTTTGTCTTTTATCAAATAAGTCTTTTTAATAAATATGGTGGAAGCGCAAATAACTATATACTGCATAGTAATAATCGATATATTTCACAATTTCGTTGCATCTCCACCATTTAGTCAAACAGCACAACAAATTATACCTTAAAACTACTTTTAGATTTCAATTGTATGTGTGTATTCTCACCGTGTGTGAGTTGTATTAGAGGCTTATACACTTTTCGATAGAAAAACTATGCTAGGTGCGTTTAAAAATCAATAAAATTTTATAAAAAGTATGTCTCATCAGGTGAAGATCGACCTTATCTCTTGTACTAATTGTCTGAAAGTAAATATTTAAAATCACAGAAACATAATTATAAAAAGTTAAAAAAGGTTTGATTTAATTTATTTATTTAACTTTATTTTAATTTTATTTTAACTAATTAAAAATTAATTAATGTAGTCTGAGATGGAGATTCTTTTTAAAAAATGTTAAAATGAATTTTAACTCAATAATTAAATATATAAATGTATGAATTTTCTTTTTAAAAATTACCAAATATAAATAAACATTCTATTAATTTTAGAATTTTTTATTCTGTGTTGATGTCTTATAAATAGTGGATTTTCTTGATTAATTAATCTTTCTAACAATAGTACAAATCGTTTTAAATTTGATATTTTCTATTCATATTAAGTGCAAGACATATAACATATCCTGATTTCTTGAAATGTTACCAACACCTCATTTGTTCATAGCTAGGAATTATTAAATGGCTTAAGTGATATGATTACCAAAGTACCAAAATTACCAAAGATTAGAATAATACAAACGATATTTTTCAAACTTTATGTCAATTGTCATCTAAAAACAGTAATCAGAAGTGACCAAAGATCAAAATAAGAAGTTATTTATCAAAGTAGAGTTAACAAAAAATTGTTGGCGTAGATGAATTTTGACCTGGCATCTTTTCGCATGTGAAATGAGCACTGTAACCATAAGACCATGCCCTCGTGGAGAATACAATTAATATTTAAAGGTAATTAACTAGAAAAAAAGTGTCGGTTGGCTCGGAATTTTTTGTGTCTAACCCCCATCGGCTAAACACGCGATAAGACTTAGTTTCAAAAATTTTCTCAATTTTTTTAATTAAACACTTCCGAGCTAAGTTTTTTGACTTGAATAAATTTTACAATTTTCTGTAGTAATTAATTTATTAATTATTAGTATATTTTTATATTTCTGTTATTCAAGATTTAGATGAAAGACACTGTATATAGGTAAATATGAAGAATATTATAGAATATTTTATAACCTAGAGGCAACGTAAAGGCAAAAACAGGTTCGTTAATATAATTTTTGTTGAGAATTCGAGAGAAATTTTTTTCTTTTACGTACATACGAAAGTTTATTTTGTTATTTATATTCTAGCTTCCATTTTATTTAATATTAATAAGCTAAATTTATTATTGATTAAAGTAAATTGTACTTACAGAGGTCGTAATATTTTTAGATGTTAATATCATGCGTCTACAATCTTTTCTTTTTTTCATCGCTAGATTTCTAATTAAGAAAGCTTTTATACTCTTCAACTTATTGTCATATATTAATAACAATATTAGTCGATAAATATAGAAAGGAAATTGAACCTGGTAGTTAGCTAAAATTTTATGATGGAAACACAACAAGTCAATTCTGGGCTCTTTTTAACCGTAGACACAAAAAGAGGGGTGTTATAAGTTTGATCGCAATGCATGTCTGGCTGTCTGACTGTGGTTCTGTCTGTGGTATCGAAACTTCTAAACAGATAAACCGATTTAGATTCTGGTTTTGTTTGTTTGAAAGGTAATTTAATGGAGAGTGTTCTTAGCTATGTATCAATAAAATATTGTATTGACTAAAATTATGGTCAAATTTTTATTAAAATATAGCCAGCCGTTTAATTTAAATAGATATTTTTATTAAGCTACTTTTGTAACTCATTGTATTCTATAAACAACAAGAAAGCATTATAACCGATAGTATATTTTTTATCGCTTACACCTTCAAGGTTTCACCTCACAGTCAGTTATAACACGCTTATGTTATAACCCTACGTGAATATATGATAAATGGTATCATTAAAATAGGGTTTTAAATTGATAATTAAATTTAATTTAGAAAGTTCATTTACTTATGATCACAAACAATTTTATATTATTAGTTGATTGAATGATTCAAGAATTGACGCAATTAGATGAAATCACCAAGAACATAATTTATTATCAAAGTGGTTAATACAGGATCTTTAGTCAAAGGCTAGTAAGAGCTTGTAAATGTGATCATTTGTAAAAAAATTTGACCAAAAAACACTGTAAGTTGAAACTTCAAGGCGATTTTTTCACACGTTTCATTTTTTTTTTGCAAAAAGCAAAAAGATGGATACATAAAAAAATTACACTTGGTGGGTGGTTTTCCAAAAAAGAATTCTTTGCTCATAAATTTTCCAAAAATGTATCATTACTTAATACATAATACATTTCAATGGTACTCATTGCAAATTATTTTAAAACTGTCGATTGTTGTAGTTCGATACTAAATACGATATTTTGGAGACATTTTCATATTTTTCCAAGATAGTTGAAAAAAAATCCATTGGCCCAATAAAATTTTTCTAGATTTTTAGTATGTTAAAAAGATACTAGCAAAGGATTTAAAGTTTATATACAAGCCAATTAGTTTGAACCTGAAATCTGTGTCGATTTAATTATTAATAAAACATTCTTCAAAGATTACTTATCTACTATATATTTGTTATTTGGAATACGATTTTATAATAAAGTGAAAAGTTATCTTCAAAATTGACCCCATTTACAATTAGTAGAAACTTAGAAGAAAAAAAAACTAAAACTTCAAATACAATCTTATCAGTGTATTTTTCTTTTATTTAATCATTTTTTTTCTTATAGCTTTTGTAGATATAGCTCAAGCTGCCTGCTATGGAGGAGCTATCCCAATGGTAAACTTGTATTAAAAAAACCTCATGTTCTAGTCTCTGGGGTATAACAGGAAAAAAACTAAGGTTTTCTTTCTGTTGATTAGGGTTCCGTACTTTAAGCAAATTAAAATTATATAAATTTACTTATTTATTTATTTATTATGTTTAAATTGTTTTTCTTTTTTATCAACTGTTACTAACCTAATTAAAAATAGTTTGGTTACGTGATTATTGAACGTTGTAATTAAATTTATTTCAATTAATTTCAACAAATTTCTGAAATAAGTTTTCTTAATTTACGAGTTATATATAACTTACGAAAGTACAACAACAGGCCCGAAAATTTTCAGTTAAAATTTTTTGCTTACACTTCCGTGATGAGACAATTTCTTGAATTTTGAAATATTCTGAGATGTACGTCAACTTTTGTCGGGTTAACATTTTTTTAACCTGTTTTGTTAACGTTACTGCATTGTGCTGGTAAAAACCTCTTTTCAGGAAAGAGAAACAAGCTCTGGTCAAGCTCATGTTTCGAAGCTATCAATTTCTGACCTAGAAAGTGTGTAAGTCTAAGCGCCTATTCTATATTGTTAGCTCTGTTGCCAACGACCGAAGACAGGTGGCTTTTTGTTGTGTGAGTGAAGAGCAGGCAAGGCGATCCCATGTGGATTAAAAAACGAAGCAAAGTGTCGGGTAACGTCTAGTAATATATTCAAATTCATTTCTACGAAAGGGTATAATTCTACAGTGAGCTTTATAGAGTTTATGCAATTTGATAAAAAAGCAGTTGTATTTCGTCCCGAAGACGCACATTTATTGGAAAGATGCATATGAAATTTCTGCGACTCATGAATCGTTGCAGAAGTCTATCCAAAATAATATATATTCAACAACCTTCTATGTCAACATAACTTTGCTAAACATTATGTTATAGATTTGTACATTGGTTCCTAGCATGTTTATAACATAATCGAACAATTCTTGGTTTTCTATATTGATAAGATTAGATAAGCTTGACGTGTACAACTGATCCACACTTAACCGATTTTTAACTTCGTTTTTTTTGCACACAGATGGTATCGAGTGTTTGACATATACATATTAATAATTTCACTTGTACAAGTTAGAATAACGTATGATACCAATCTTGAATGTTTTAAAAATATATATTTATCATTTATATTCCATAGAATATTGTATTATCAAATGATTTGTACATTATATGCTTCTTCTATTCGAAATCTGGATGGTGGATTTTTTGTTTTTGTTGCTGTTTCTTTTTTCTTCAAAAAAACATTAAGTAGACGATTTTGTAAATCGTAATATCAGAATACCGTTGTCCCAAAGGAAAATAGAATACAATCTAAAGAGATTAAACATTAATGACATGAATTAACTGAATATTATTATAGCCATTAATTTTCATAAACTTTATGATAATTTTTTTTTTTAACCGAGTGATTTGAAGAGTTTTGGCTGAAAGTAGTGTTTTTAATAAATTATGAAGTATACTTAAGTAGTTTATAAATAATGAGATAATTATAAGAAACCCTAAAAATAATTACACTTTAACTTTTATCCTCGTTTAGGATCCTTTTTTTTTGTTAAATAACGTTTTTACGAACATGTTTTGATACGATTTCGGCTTTTGACTAAAATAGGTATATGTCAAAATTTGTTCAAGAGCACGTATCTCTGCTTCACAAAATTTGCGCAGGTTTTAACATTCTAAGTGATATAGCTATATGCACTGTTATAGTAATATTAATTAGAATGGTAAAAACCGTGGAAATTTTGTAACGATGAGATACATTCCTAAGAAACATACGGACAAATTAACTTTGTATGTATTTGTTTTTCTCAGAAACAAATTTTTGACTTCAAAAGCAAAGGCCTTGGAAAAACTTTTGTTTCTTATGAAACTATAACAAATTTTAACTTTCTCATGGGGTGTGAAGAACTAAATATGCAAAGATGTTCTCAAATTTGAACCTTCTATCTTTTATAGCTTTATAAAAAGTTCTGAAAACTTAATTTGCAAAAATCTCCACTCACAGGCTATTTAAATAACTGATTAGTAAAAAAGTGCCATCTGAATGTTTTGAAAACATTCTAAAAAATTATTAACAAAAGCAGCAGCGGATAGCGCGACGAAAATACTTCAACTCCTATTTTTATTTTCTAGGCAAAATTATGCGAAACATTTTAAATAAACAACTCATCGCAAAATGTCTTATGAATTTTTTGTAGAAAATTTAATTTAAAATAACTTTTATATCTTTACTATTTTTAAATTTTTACAGAAATCTTTAATTTATGGTTCAAAATGTTTATTATAGATGGAGCAAATCTATGATCATCATTTTGAACCATAAATTAAAGAATTCTGTAAAAATTTAAAATAGTAAACAAATCATGGCCAACTTTTCTGATATACTCAATGAGCTCTGCCTATTTTAACAAAAGTGAAAACTGTGTATATCAAGAGAGGGTGGAGACTATAAAGCCGTGAATTTTACTTTTAAGCCCAGTGAAGCGGGCGGGTGTCAATCTAATATTGAATAAAGTGTTTCCAATTCAATGATATAGTTATGATCTAATGTATACCGACTGTCAGTTTATAATTTTCATGACCTAATTATATTAATTTACAAGTGAAAACAAACAATTGACTGAGTTCATTGTTGAAATACCATGCATAGTCAGTGTTGATTTCTTTATCACATAACACATACAAACATGTGACACATACATAACTGATAATCAAGTATAGTACATATTATAAAATTTCCGCCTAATTGGCGCCCTCACGGGTAAACAGTGATGTTTACGAAAAAATGTTTCAAACAAAAGTTGTTTAATTTTTGATAAGGAACATTTTTTACATTTAAACTTTTGTTCTATCTCTAACGGTTTACAAGATGGGTCCTACGGACCCAAAAACCAATTGACCTATGATGCTCATTTACGAACTTGACCTAACTTTTTACGTCCTGAGTACGCTGTAAAAACTCAGCTCGATATCTTTTTTCGTTTTTGAGTTATCGTGTCCACAGACGGACGGACGGACGGACGGACAACCGGAAATGGACTTATTAGGTGATTTTATGACAAAATGACAAACACCTATGACAAAATTTTTTTCCTAGCATCATTATTTTTAAGCGTTACAAACTTGGGACTAAACTTAATATACTATGTATATTTCATATATGCATGGTATAAAAATAAACTAATCTAATTGATATTTTTTTTTGATTATGAAATAAACTTTTAATAGATACTTAACTAATATGCTCGACTAAACTAAACTCTAGGTGTAGGTAGGTAGTTAGGTAGGTATACCTATGTAGGATAGATACATGCGGCATACTTTTAGAGGAATAAGATGTTTAATAGTCCATCTAGAATATCTTTAGCTCTAAGTGGAATCATGGGAATTCAACTTTAGTACTAAATAACATCTGTACCATATTTATCTAGTCCACCATTGGATATGTTAAATAAAATTGTTTATATAGACATTATACAGAGTGTATTTTGTTTGACTGTAAATAATATATAATTTATACAGGGTGTCCCGCGGGTCGATGTTCATGGTTTAAGAAAGTGTCCTTTTAAAAATTTTAAATAAAAGAAATTCTTGAAAGAAAGTGTCCTTTTGAAATTCCATGTATAGTCAGTGTTGATTACTCTATCACATTACAGATACATAAATGTCACACTTAATTGACATTCCCATATAATACATACTATAAAATTTGCGCATAATTTGCGCTCTCGCGGGTAAACAGTTTACGAAAAAATGATTCAAACAAAAGTTGTTTACTTTTTCATGAGGAACAATTAAATTTTACATTTAAACTTTTGTTCTATCTCTAACGGTTTACAAAATGTGTCGTACGGATGCAAGACCCAATTGAGCTATGTTGCTTATTTACGAACTCGACCTCACTTTTTACGTCCTAAGCACGCTATAAGAATTTCAGCTTGATACCTCTTTTTGTTTTTGAGTTATCGTGATGACAGACGGGCAGACGGAAGGCGGACAGACAACCGGAAATAGACAAATTAGGTGATTTAATCAACTCCTATACCAAAATTTGATTCATACCATCAATATTTTTAAGCGTTAAAAACTTGGGACTAAACGTAGTATACCTTGGAATATTTCATATACATGGTATAAAAGTGAAGATATTGTTGATAAAGTTGTACAAGCAAACACTTTACAAGTTAATTTTTGTTAATTTCTGTTAATATTCTTATTTTTACGGATGATTTTTTGAAAAAATTTTACGTAATATAAATTAATTGATTATAATTTTTTTTGTATTTTGTAAGGGAGAAAGTTTAGTATAATTAATTTTATAAAAGTGGCACGCTCGGTGCTTCAGGATTAACATTAAACTTATTTTCGTAATTAGTTTTTAATTTCCAATTGCCATGACACCATTTCGAGTTTTATAGTATAGTGCTACTTCAAGCTCACTTCTTTAACCTTAAAAGTGGTCCTGGTACGACCCAAAAGCACCAAAGATAACAAAATGACATGTATGCAAATATTAAATTTGCGAGGCCTGACTATTTCGATTATCGATTATCTCCCCAGATTTCGTTAAAAATTCATGTATTCTGTCGAATCGATCCAATTTTTGTATTGGTTGTCTGGTATTCTAACGAATTTTGAAATATCAGTTTATTGTTTTTTAGCTATTTTATAAGGAATCACTTGTTAAAAACTTTTCTCTATCTCTCATCAGTAAATATAAATTATCTTTTCCGTTGCAGTCATATTTTTTCTGTTAAGAATAATTCCTTTTACACTATTTTTATTTATTTATTTATTTAAGGTCGCTTTTAACGTCTAGGTCGTTAGCGACCGCAGAGATCTTTTACATTATTATTTTCCGTTAAATCTCGTTCTATCAGAAATTAGATAGGACTGAAATTTCTCCTATTTCGAAGAGTAACGCATTCATATAATTGGTGTTAACAAGTTTTGTTACATTCTGCGCAAAAATCAAATTTATTGATCTTCTTTAATTTTTTGAATTTTCAAAAATCAATGTTGTATGCAACAACTATTCTTTTATAATTTACAATACATATGCATGCCATCAGTTTCCACAGTTTTCATTTCCCCTCTTTTAAGGAAATGTTTCATTAAATTAAAAATATAATTCACACAAAAAATGTTTTTTTAAGTGATTTGTAAACATTTTATCGCAGTGCAATCAACAATAAATATTAACTACGTTCTTTTATATCATTAGTACTATATTACAAAGGTAGTAGTGCATCTCTGATAATAAATGCGAAAGTAGCTCTGTCTGTTTGTCTAGTTTCAACTCTAAGAATAAAAAAGGTACTGCTTTTGCTGGAAATTAATCTCTAATTTGAAGAATTGGGGTTAAAAGTGTAAAAATGGTTTGTATTATTAAAATCGTATAACTGATATTTAAAAAATTTATATTTTTATTGAATTTAACTGGAAAAAACTAAAATTAAATTCTCTACCTGTAAAAATTAAATACCTGAAACAGTGAAATGGGATGACAATGGATAATAACTTATTAGTCACTCTTAATTTATTAATTATCCATTATTATTAATAAGGCTTGAATGTTTGAAACATTTTGTTAATAAAAAATGTATGTCGTATGCAGAATTAGAAGGGAGAATATAGAGGATTTTTATCCAATCATTCTTTACTTACAGGGTTATTCAATAAGATGTTATCATATTGTTATTTTGCCCAAAAATTGTTGCTCCTTAAATGGGGGAAACATATCGTCCAAATGATAATATCACTCAAATGGATAAAGCGTGTATTTTAACAACATAATATTATAAGGGTGATCAGTTATAATATCTTAAAATGGCTTATTATATAATTTAGAGTCTTACTCTTACATTATATTTTAAATGAATGCGTCTCTCTTATTTAGGTGGTAACATCTTATTGAATTCTCGTGTATTTTGTGCAAACACAAATCATTTTTAAGGAAAGTTGGAAACGTCCAGCGAAGCGGGTTGGTACTTTCTAGTTTATTATAAAAATGGAATTGTCTATATTTCTAAGTTTAGATATAAAAACAAGCTCTGTATAATACTTGTGCTTTGTCTATATAATAGTATTGAAAGAAACATTATTATTGTTCATGATATGGTTTTGTGGTTATTCTATATTTTAAATAAATATTACATTATTTATTCAACATCGAATAAGTGCCTTATATGTATGAAGTAAGTTATATATTGAAACAAACTATAATGTATATAATATATGTTGGTACTTCTGTTATTAGGATAGATTGGTATACATATGAGAATACTCTATGATAAGTTGGACTGTTCCCAACTTCGTTATAGATTTGTTAGAGTTAGATAGAACAATTGAATATATTATTATACATGTATTTGTGTTAATAGACTTTTTTAAACTGATCAATTGGATTCTATGATCCTTTTCCAGTTAGATTTGAATGTTACCGATTGTTTTTAGACCATGTATATATGAAATATACATAGTATATAAAGTTTAGTCCCAAGTTTGTAACGCTTAAAAATAATGATGCTAGGAAAAAAATTTTGTCATAGGTTTTCATCAAATCACCTAATTAGTCCATTTCCGGTTGTCCGTCCGACCGTCCGTCAGTCTGTGGACACGATAACTCAAAAACGAAAAAAGATATCGAGCTGAAATTTTTACAGCGTACTCAAGACGTAAAAAGTGAGGTCAAGTTCGTAAATGAGCATCATAGGTCAATTGGGTCTTGGGTCCGTAGGATCCATCTTGTAAACCGTTAGAGATAGAACAAAAGTTTAAATGTAAAAAATGTTTCTTATCAAAAATTAAACAACTTTTGTTTGAAACATTTTTTCGTAAACGTCACTGTTTACGCGTGAGGGCACCAATTAGGCGAAAATTTTATAATATATACTATACTTGATTATCAGTTATGTATGATTGTGTCACATGTTTGTATGTGTAATGTGATAAAGAAATCAACACTGACTATGCATGGTATTTCAACAATTAACTCAGTCAATTGTTTCTTTTCACTTGTTTTCACTAATTCTACTTGCACCAATTCTTTTTTTTAAAGTACTTGATCGACGCTGTCTCATACCTAGTGGGATTGTTAAAATATGCTTAAGAACGTTCTCAAAAAATCATACTTTCTTAGTCTTTAAATCGTGAATATACATTCTCATTAACGCCTATTATAAGCAGGTAAATTTTTTAATGCCCCTCACAGTGTTAAATTTATAGATTTGAGATGTTAAGGTTTGCGCTTTCGACATATAAATCCTATATTGAGGTGTTTTTATAATATATGATTTTTATAAACTCACCTTAAAAATGAAGTAATTTTATTATTATACATACAGACAGGATGTAATAAAATACCGGTACCCCAAGCACTGGGAAGTGAGCTGTGACTTTTAACGTTTTCTCTATCTTGGTCTTTTACTAGTTAAAATTTCACCAGTTATACTTCTCTGTATATTCTTATATTGATACTGAGTGGTAAAAAAAGTAATATTAAAATTTGTGTTTTAATACCACATATCACTCTCTACAAAATTCGTTTCTAAAAAGTGAATGTGGTTTATGTATGGGCATTGAAATAAGAGGTGGAAAGTGGGTGTGTTTCAAAATTATATGGTGTCCTCTTTTATTTTATAATAGCTTAGAGCCCTTTAGAGATACCGGTACAAGATACAATCCATAATAACTGATATAATCCATAAGCAATATTGTTGATCATAGGATCATAGTCACAGGATATAGAAAGAATTAAAGCAGTTAGTTATAATTTTCACTTTGTTGTTAATAATTATATCACAGCCTATTACATATTAACACTTTTTCCAAAAAATATATTTTAAACTAATATTACGCTTCGCAGTATGCCTGCGGTATGCCTCGGGCTACGAGATTCGATTCCCGCCATCACAATAAAA
Organism: Chrysoperla carnea; assembly: GCF_905475395.1. Lineage (NCBI taxonomy): Eukaryota > Metazoa > Arthropoda > Insecta > Neuroptera > Chrysopidae > Chrysoperla > Chrysoperla carnea. The sequence continues at coordinate 52,804,256 of NC_058340.1, read as the reverse complement.
ATTAATTTAATTAATAGTTGTGATGTTCTGTAGTGCATGGTATATGCATGAAAGAGGTGCACTCAACCTTTGAAAATAATTGAGGAGCTGATAAATGAAATTATCAATGGAAAAGGTGGTAAAACACATATATTGTATCACAATGAGCTTTAAAGCCTAAGTGTGTCCTTCGTGGAAAGACAATATAACCTAACCGAACCAGACCTAATATTACAATTTGAAGTTGACGCTTACCATATCCTTAATAATATCTAATGTAATTGCTCACAAGGAAGGTCATATATTAAAAACTACTGAATATATTTTGATGAAACACTTATGGGACTTCGAAAATGTACCCTTTACAGCATAAATTTTCAAAATCGGTCCATAGTTAGAAGAGAATTTGGTGAACATATATAAAAAATTACAAATAATCGAACATAGAACTTTTTTTATTTATTTATATTTCATTGCGTCGAAGCTGATAATAGTAAAAGATTTATTTATTATCGTTTGCTATCCTTAAATACTGAGTACCTACTCACTTATACTCAATGGTTATATAAATTCATTATTCAACACATGATAAATAAGTTTAAACGAACATGCGTGAGTAGTATAGGCTGATCTACCGAATAAGTATCAGTTAAAATCTTAAACAAATATTATAATCTAAAAAACTTAGAATACTAGCTTTATTAAATGTGGACTATAAAGTAAAAAATAATTTTAATTGGTGATTCAAGTCAAATGGAAATTATTTTATTTGTTGATTTTTGTTTCAAATATGTGCTTCACTTCCTGATATTTACCCATTTATTTTTATGAGAAATGGAAAATGATGTGATTTGATTAAAATCAGAATTTGAAAAGTCATGTATTAACAAGGAGATGTGTCAAGGGGGTCATCATAAATGGACAAGAAAGAGTTTCTTGAATTATAATAACCGAGGGTTGTAACTGATTCCTGCCATCTTAGCGTAATAAAAAATATACCAGTTTTTGAGTCAAATTAGATTTTCAAAGAACTTGGAGATTCGGACTGAAAAATCAAAATTTGTTCCTATATGTGTAAAATTAATCACGCCTATGATTTAAATTCGTGTAAATTTTCGTTATTTGTTTGGAGGTAAAAAAAAAGTTTACATCCTCTTATTTTACTTGTATTCCATTTTATTGATTCGAAATACTACATATAGGCAAAATATTCTTGTTTTTGATTTTTTAATGAAACAATACTTATCAGTTTTGAAAGATCACCCTGTATAGAAATATTGTCGGGCGTAGTGAGAGTACATGAAAAAATATATTTGAAATATATATTGGTTATTCGAGGAATATCACAAAATCTATGTTTAACCTATATCCTGACTTATATATGGTAATCTGTTAAAATGAAAGTATATCCGTTTATGTACGCATAACTTTTTCTGTATCCTTCCTGTTTGTATTAAACTTTATGTATGATGGTGGGTTAGTTCTTCTTATCTTTTTCATATTAAAAAATAATTAACAAAAATATTTTGAAATTCTTTTTGATTTCATGTTTTTGTGTAGTTAAAATATGAAACGATATATTTTTCAAACAAGAAAAGTAATGAACATTGACTTTTTGAATTTACCACCGTGGGCAAAGGTTTTTCTTTCAGTTTGAGTAATCAATTAAAATGAGTAAACATACTATATTGTAACTTATTGTTTTTGAATCCATTGTGATATCCATAAATTTTTAAGACATAAAATAATCCTGATAACTACTTTATAATAAATGTAATAAAAGCACACGATAGCTTGCCTATTTATCTGTAAAATTTGCACAACACATTCCTGTAGTAATTTTTTAGGTGATGCGCGTTAATATCCTTAGATTAAATATTTCTTTGACAAAAAATATCCACGGCAAAAAACCTCCTTCTCTTGATAAGCTATATCCTCGACAAACTATTTAAAATATCTTTAAGATAAATGTCCTAGTTTTATAATAATAATCGGTAATAAAAATCTTAGGGTGGAACGCGAGGGATAAAAACTTAATTATTTATTCCGCGGCTTTAATGGGGTCGTACTAGCACGGGGGATTCTACTTTACGTTCATCTTTTGATCCACAAGCTTACTGATTAATTTTAGGAAGTACTGATGGATATAAAATTCAGGTCATCATTCTATTCGAAAGGTGAATATTTTTTTCAGCTTTTCATTAAGCTGTATAAGAAATATATACGGATCTCCCGCTTTTGTTTCAAAACATGTCCAAACAGACTCTTTTCATTTTATGTTATCGTTATCTAGCTGCCATTATGTAAAAAATGATGATATAGGAAATATTAACCTGGTTTTTTTACAGATATTGTCCTCATAAGCTGAGCTTAAAGGCAGATTATTGAAACTGTTAAAATTTCAATGGAATTAAGAGCAAATTAACTGACACCAATCATGTCAGTAGCTGAGTTCTATAATAAAGCTATATAAGATGGTAAATTTTGTTTTTAAATAAAGAATACCGCATTGCAAAAAAAATTGAAAAAGAACAAATTACTATCAAATTGAAATATTGAGGAGCTATTTACCATAAAACCAATGTTAAATATGCCTACTTTTGAAGCAATTTATTTATTTAAATAATCAGGCAAACACCCCCCCCCCACCTAAAATTTTCAGAATTGATTAAGACTTAGTCCAACTTCATATAAAAAAAATCAAGCTTTTTATTTGAAATTGACTTCGTACATCCTTAATATAAATCTCTGCCAAGAAACAAACATTGATTGAAAGTACATTTGACTCTAGGTACTACATCTTACCATAGAAAAAAATATTTAATATGACCAAACCTCATAGTAGATATAAAAAAAGAGTAGAAATAATGAAAAAACTAAATTTCAATGTTTCAATATCCTTAGAGAGTATACTTATAAAAGCACACTCTAGCTGACAATAATATAACGTTAGTAACTGTTACTACCAAACCCATGGTACTGAATATTATACAGTATGTTGTTACTCTCTCTCTGTTGTTCTCTTAGCCAATATAATATAAACTGTTACTAATGTAGCAAAAGGAAATTATTATATTCAAAACGTTTTTTGTCACTTTAGATAAGTTGCCAACATTAAAAGTTTAAAATTACATTAACATATTAAAAGTTTTACAAAATAAATTGTGACATTTATTTGAATATATAATGACTTTGTGTTTTATATAGATATGAATAAACTATTTATACACACACATATACTTATAAATATAATTATTTATAGAAAGTACTAAGATTTTATGGCTATGGCAAAAAAGAATAGCTAAAGCATTGAAGTGGATTGGAATTCAATCAAATTGGAATTAGTTGATCTAATGAACAATTATACCAAAACTTTTATTATATCATCAACATTTCTAAGTGTTGCAAACTTGACTAACATTAGTATACCTTGATATATACAGGATATTATTATGATTTACAATTTAAACCTTTAATTCTCGAAGATACTCTCACGTACCATTTTTTAAATTAAAACCCGTTTTTAACAACAACGGTGATAATTAAGGACTGGCCATAATGACGAAATGGAAAAGTCCCGACCGAATACTTATAAAAAACACATATAATGTGCCTAAAATTTGTGAATTTACTTCGATTAACCCATAAACCTTAAGGAATCTGGTTTCTTATAATTGGTAGAAATGCAGCGACGAAGAAATTTTCCATATTCATTCAGTATTATTGGTTGGCAATGAATTTGTATTCGAATTTCACTATACATAAATCCATCTGTGTTCGTTTTGGACTAAGTGAGATAATTCAAACCTATATTTCTGATGGTATATTCAAAAAGATAAATTTTCGTTCACAATTCATTTATGATGGAGTATCAGTCAAAACAATAAATAATCAGTCAAAATAATTGCAAAAAATCGCTAAGATTGGAGACCAATTGCGAATTGGCAGTCCTAGATAACATAATTATGCAAATCAGTATTTACATTTTTACATATTATATTACACCCGTGTATTTTATAAAAATGCTGACAGTCCAAATTATTACCGGAAGTAGTTTCATTATCCTTATTTTGGACCAAATTAAAACGTTGATAATACATTACGGCATTACGTAGATATGTTCATGGGAATTCATAGTTAATTTTAGTTGGCTAATCCAGTTTTAGTACCAGGCTAATCCATCAGACTATCCAAAGGGGTATTGGAGCCGGTCTTTTGCCCTAAAACATAAAACAATCATGCATTAACTGAAAAAAAAGTTTCTTACGAAATTTGTACTTATCATAACAATTGGCCAAGAGTGGTTTTAAGTGTTGATTTTGGATGAAATATTTTTACGAAAATCGAACATTTTATTGAAAAACCTGATGGTAAAAAACTGAGATATTGAAAAAATAAAAAATCAATACGTGTTTTGTTTCTGTAAAAGTAATACTTGCGAAGTTAAAGCTTAAAACATTTAAGATGGTGGAACTCACTCCGCAGACATGATTAAGCAATGGGATATTGTTGAATTTGGTTCTCCACGATAATTGTAAGGTTTGCCTGCAACACTATCAAGACAAAATAAGGAATATCAATTGTTTGGTTTAGTACATATCTTAAATAAATTATATAATATTTGATACACCTTGTAGCTAACGAGTTTATCTATAAAATGAATACTTATGCTAATTTCTGAAGAAAAAATTTCAAATCCTATTATCAAGATGAGAGCACATATAATTTTAAAAAGAACAAAAACATCATTTAATCGAAATGGAGAGGGTAAGTTCATGACTTTTAAGTGAACGAGAAATTTCGGTCAATTTACGATAAGTTAAAATCATCAGTAAGTATATTAAATTAAATATTTATTTTTATTGATATTACGTGAAGTGAGTTTAACACTTATTGAAATTGTTTCATTTATATCCTATATATTATACTTATTACATAATTTGATATCAAACCAAGCAACCTTTCAAATAAAATAATTATTATACTGAATGTTTCAAATATTTAACCAGAAATCGTGAAAAATGAGCTATGTGCAAAGTTCAAGAATTTATCAATCATTTTCTAAAACTCACCTTAAACTTTATAATAGATGGCATTATTATTAAAGTAGAAATGCGCCTGTTGATTATGGTATTAGAGAGTACATGACAGGGACTGGTGTACTAGATTCTAGACACGAAAGTAAGTAAGAAAATTTTGATAACTTGTTTTTTTTTTTCCATTTGGCTTAGCTTAACCGTAGTTGCCAATTTGGTTTTTAAAGAAATAAATTGGCAGTACATAGTCGGTGTGGTACTGAAGTCGTGTGAGTGCCACCCCTGTAGCCCACACGGCTAATTTCCCAGGGAGGAAAAAAACATTAAAAAAAGGTCTTGTTAGCCTTCATAGATTATTCTTCGAACATGTACTGCAGCTTATGCTGGAACGATCATTATCTCCATAGATAAATTATGTATTTTTTCAGATTCTGTTTATTCACTTTTTTCCAGTTTTTTTTATTACCATTAAAAAATGGCCTAACTAATTCTGCTGAAAACTCTTTCAATTCTTTAATACGCTATAACGCGTCGAATAAGCCAAGTCACGTGTTAATTTAATAACTGGTTCGCGAGATAATCAAGGCGAAAGAATCCAAACGAAAATACATACTTACATACGTACACACACACACACACACTGACATTACATTGGAAAGGCTTGATACGGATATTGCCGCCTTGAAACCACGGAAATATGGAAAACTGGAGATTTTATAAATCGACCCCAATACATTAACTTTCTCTGGGAAGTTAAAAATATTTCATTATCTCTTCTAGTTATTCTTATAAAACTCGTGCGTAATTTAGGTGATATCTAAAAAAGTATTTTTTCCAAATCCATATAAATCTTAAAATGACGTCCATTTAAAGGCCAAATTTAAAGACGTATGAAATTAAGCCACATTTATCCAAAAATGTCAGAGAATGTATGCTAACAAAACCTTGGAGTTTAATCCCTATATATTATAAATGTAAAAGTAAGGATGTTTGTTTGATTGTTTGTTTGTTACGCTTTCACGCAAAAACTAATCAATGGATTTGAATGAAAATGAACAATAATATAGCTCATACATCAGAATAACACATGGGCTATAATTTATAAAGATATATTTAAAAAAATTAAATTTTATCCGACATTACCATAAATTACAGATTTCTGTAAAAATAGTCAAAGTAAAACAATTCATGGCCATCTTTTCAATTATACTAAATGAATTATGACTATTTTACATTTAAAAGAATTGTACATATATTTTATCTGTGTAAAACAATATCTACCATTCTTTGGAGTGTTATGGAAAGGGAATAAGTGAGAGTAAGGGAGGTGAAGGCTGTAACGCGGTGATTTTTACTAATCTTTACTTTTAAACCCAGCGTAGCGGGTGGGTATCAATCTAGTCCGATATATTTCCTCAGATATGCTATTTCACAAATAGGCCTATATTGTTTACAGAAAATAAAAAAAAATTATAATTTTTCATTGAAAACCTTTTTTTCTATTAAAATAACAACGTGCGTTAATTTTAGTTTTGCATATAGAATTGACCCAGGTTTATTTGACCAAGTTCATTTCCATAGTAATTATTTATATGTTAAAATTATATGTCATGCATTTTCCAAACCATGAAGCATATAGGCAGGAGAACGATCGCTATAGAAAATATTGTCCCCGAAATATGGATAAAATAAGTGAGGCGCTGCGACCGCTAGGTAGTATCAATAAAAGCGGGCTGTTGTGCGCTAATTTCAAATGATATATCAATTTGTACATTATGCTAACAACAACAGCTAACTTCACAGATACTACTTCTTGATGACAGCGCGGCTGGTGGCTTAAAAATGAACTATAAATTCTACAAATTTTTAGGGACAGGTACGCTAATGCTTTAGTACATAGCGATCTTTCTCCTGTTCTATAACCTTCATGTTCCAAACTGAATCGATTTTGCAGATAGCTAAGATAATTAGATCGGTTCGATGCCACAGACCGACAAACACACAGACACACACACATAGTGGTCAAACTTATAACACCCCTTTTTTTTAGTTCGGGGGTTAAAAATGATTTGGATCACTATGTAGATTTGAAAATAAAATAAAGTTTAATAATATTAACGACAAATATTTCATTTCTTAGTAAGGGGGAGAAAATTAAAAAGTTATTTAATTGAAATTTAATATTTTCGTTCAAAGAAAGTTCATTTTTTTTAATTACATTCTGTAAACAATATTATTAAAGTTAACACATACACGTGTAGGTAAGTTTGTTTGAAAAATAATAAAAATTGTCATTGGTAAGGGTTCAGTATTGAGACGTTAAAAGTATAGATTTATGAAATCTAATAAATTAAATTAAATTTGTGATTAATAATCTGCCCAAACTATTAATATCAAATTATACTTTTTTGAAAAATGGTTTCAAAAACAGTTTTTGTTTAATAACCAGTTCAAGTAAGATACCCCCGAAACTGAGGATTAGAAATCTAAATTATTTTCTATAGCTTCGATTGACCCTTAAAATTTGACGGTAAGTTAATAAGACCCCAAAAACAAAAGCTATATGGTGCTGAGAGGTGCATTTCACCAGAGAGTGGTAGCCATCCCTTATAGGGGGTGAAAAATATTTGTTGAAAATGGCAACGAAAATCAATAGAGTAATGAATTTGAAGCAAATAATGTCATTTAAGTATATTTCGAAACGTCAACACTTCCCGAGTTATTGGCGATTAAAATTCGGAGTATTTATCGTCAAATAGAGTTGTAATGAAAATAAGTAAAGTTTCGCGTACCTTTTTTATGATTTATTGAGCACAAAAACTGATAGAACTTTTTGAGCATGCTATCAGTACCTAAATAAAGTAAATTGTAAAGTGGCATGTACTAATTTTAGTTCCCGTTTAAAATCCATCAGTTTTTGTGCTGAATCAAAAATAAAAAAGGTACGAGCTGCTTTCTTTTCATTATAATTGCGTTAATTTTCAAGCAAATGACTTGAAACTTTTTTCATTTTCAAGGTTTTTTAAAGTCAAATTTTTCTGTTATTGGAGTAAGAGTTTTGTAGTTTGTCTTCACTCGATATTTAGCCCAAGAATTAAATCAAAATTTTTTATAACTAATCACAAAAAAGAGGAATTCGAGAAGAATTCGAAGAAATTTGTTCCTGCCAACAAGGAGCTATGGAAGTTCGTAAGCTTTAAAATTTCAATAATAAACCTAGCTGAAAATATTCTGCCAAATATAAAGTCTCACGATTCTTGTTATTATATTAAAGGTATTTGTCAGTTAAATAAACACGATTTTTCTATATCAATGAGCAAGAAACAAGCGTATGATATTCGTAATTGTCTATCTTACCGAGAAGGTAATATAAAAATTATGATTTTTATAGAAATTCTGTTGATTTTTCTTATGTTTAGCTTGAAGGACCTTAATTTGACTTGAAAAATATAAAAATTATTGTTAAACTGAACTGTCATGAATATCTTCTAGTTTGCTATTTTGTAGGTATTTGGTAAACTTGATTATATGAAAAACGCCGTCATTATGCACTTTTTTTTCGTTTTTTTTTTTATTTGAAGAACTATGCACTTTTTAAACGTATGTATGTTTTCCTTGGGTTTTGGACTTTTAAATTGATATTTGAATCTACTTACCTATGATAGATTATGTTCTTTCATATTATACACAAACTTGCATTCTCTTTGCAATAAAATTCAGTTTTAATGCAGGAGAATTATTTGTAATTTTATAAGAACCAAGAGTACCTACACTTTTACTTCTTAAGATTTCTACAAAATATTGTAGAAATATTTTAAAGGAAAATATTATTTACAGCTCGATGCTTTGTAAAATGTTGTCTCATTAACGAACTAATAGATCTTCATGTAATTTAATATTTACATATAAAATATTAAATAAATAAGTATAATAACGTGTATATGATATTAAAATGTAGATATCTTCTACAAAAAGTATTAAAAATATTGAAAGTAGATAGAGATATTTTTATTCTAAGATTATATCTATTATCTAAGAAAATATTAGAAAATTTTTAACACGCGAACAAAAAAAAGAGGTGTTATAAGTTTGATCGCTATGTGTCTGTGTGCCTGTGACATCATTGCGACAAAACGGATGAACCGATTTGGATTATTTGTTTCGTTTGAAAGGTAATTTAGTGGGGAGAATTCTTAGATACGTTTCAAGTGCGAGTTAAGTTTGATGGCTATGTGTCTGTCTATCTGTGACTTTTGATTTTTTTTGTTTCGTTTGAAAGGTAATTTAATGTAAAGTTTTTTTAGATACATTTCTTATTTGTCGGGGTTTTTTTAAATTTTGTAAATTTCACTTATAGAATTAAAAATACATGTCTTATTCATGTAAGTGGTAATATCTTCTTGCACAATAAAATCTCCCATTTTCGTGGTAATATATTATTGAACAATCTCTCATTTACATGTCACCCATTACTATGTTTTTATTATATGGAAATATTAGAACATATTTTGTGAATCTCTATTACAAGTACACAGAAATAAAGTTGTAACTGCCCTTATTTATGTTAGACTGATGAGAAAAATGACCAAACAATAAAAAAGTTAAATTTATTTTCTACGATTGCTAATGAATTTCAATTTTACGAAATCTAAAGGAAAATTTTGTTTCTTAAGGTTTTTTACACTCTATACATATAGATTCCTTTTGAGCACAATAAGGTCTTTCATGTTTATACCATTCTTTGAGCAAGTAAAAGACGAATCATTGCCTCTATCAGCAGCCAGACCTTAATATTATATGCACTCTTAATGGTAAAAAAGGTATTTGTTAGTATTCAGACCATTAGTTAGTATTTTCAATTTTTGTTCTGGGAGTATATACAAATGATCGAATGAATTAATTTTCATAGCTTCTTACCTCGATTATTTGAAAGACTCATTATATTTTGTATTCAAGTTTAAGCATTGCAAGGTAAATTATATATATTCGTGAATATGTACACAGAACTTAACATAAGAATCAGAGGTTGATGTTATACTAACTTACTATATAAATACAATACAATGAAGATGTTCTTATTGTTTAGGTTATGTTTTGTACTAACAAGGGTTGTAAAACATAAAACATGAGTTCATTTATGTATATTTTATAACACCTACTGACAAAATATATACTATACTAACTTGTACTAATACAAATGGGTAAATAAAAATGTACTACTTCGTGCAAAAATCAAACGAAAAGACAACTGTGAAACTAGAAAACTTTTTATATCCTATAGGTTTGGTTAGGTTATGTTAGGTTATATTGTCTGCTTACGAAGGGCACACTTAGACTAAAGAGCCCATTGTGATAACATATATGTATTTTACTAACTTTTCCGCTGAGAATTTCATTTATCAGCTCCTCAATTATTTTAAGAGGCTTAGTGCACCTCTTTCATCCATATACCATTCACACAGCCAACCAGTGTATCACAACTATTAATTAAATTAATTTTTGTTGTGACGGCGGGAATCAAACCCGCCACTCTTGGTATACCACAAACGGAATTTGTTACGCTTAAACCAACTGAGCTATTAGGATTGACTTTTTATCCTATAGATTTATGAATCTAATAAAGATTGCGAGTCATAGATACTTTTCAAGGAATTGCCAAGTTTACGAACTAATCAGAAATAGCACAAAGCTATCGGTCATAAGCATCACTAAACATGTAAGTGTACTGTTTGCGAAAAGCATGAGAAGTATGAAAAGCAAGTATAATGTTGAGACCAGAACACACTTGAAGTGTGGCAAGACAGTTGTGATCAGAGTACAATCGGAGGCGTATACCGGAAAGTAAGAATGTTAAACTCTTGTGCCTTGCATTAGACTTGCTAGACTACGCCTGCAGGAGCTATCACAGTGAAGAGAGGAGTAAAATTTGACTCATTTTCTCTACCACTGATCAGCTCTTACTGAAGAAGACTGACACAGTCAATCTTGAGTAGGACATTTTGATATTCAAACCTGTTGACATTTTGTCTCTTTTGTGTATTTTTAAACAACTCCAGATCGTATAAGAAGAATGAAATCCTATCGCTATAATCATTCTCAATGAATAATAAAGTGGGGGGGGGAGGTAAGAAATTATTAGTTATGGTTGGAAGAAATTGTTTTATATCGCGTTTTCAAAAATAGAGCAATTTGGTTTGAATGAAATTAAACTGGGCTATAGTTTCAAAATAGACAAAGAAAATTGTAATGTTTGAACTTCTTAAAAATATAAATTAGTTATTTGACTATGAAATAGTAACAAAGTATTTGGGAATTTTATAATAAGACAAACCTTCCATCATCAACTTATCAACTTTCGTGTAATATAATTATAAATCTAGTTATAATTAAAACGAAAATATAATATTGATGAAATTAACCTAATTTTAACCTGTAAAGCTAGCTAGGGATTAAGATTAAATTACACAGTTGTAAATATTATGAAATATGTAAATTAATTTGTAAACAACCCCTATTAAGCTTACAACTTGTATTAATTCATATAGAATCATGTGATATCAACTTACAAGTATGTAAAAGGTAAGTCAATCAGACATCTTATTTAATTATCCAATTATGTTAATTTATGTATTAAATTTAACTAATTAATTTGTAGTAAATAAGGACTAGTTAGCGATAGTTTGTGAGAGAATTTGAGAATGTTTTGAATTGAGAGGTATATCTACTTCAAAAAATCTATGAAGCAAATTATCTCAAAACCTCCTTTTGTTTAAATTGTGTTCGCTCAGTTTGTTTACAACCATGCCCAAAATAAAAGAAGGAAAATCGCGAACATACTTTTATTTGTCCGTTATTGTGTGAATTTCCTATTTTTAAATAATTTTCGTGGTATAATGACTTCGTAATGTATGTGGATTTATATGTTTACTCATCGGGTTAAAACACCCATGGTGGAAGATCTTAGCACAAAGCATTCTGATCAAAAGTGCCAATGAGCTTGACGATCCAAATGCAAAGTTTTAGTTATGGGCGTTAAAATATCAATAATCACTATGTGTGTGTGTACTATTCATTTTCCCACATGAACACAGTTAAAAAATCACTCATGCTCTTACTTAAACACTTTTTTTTTAGAGCACGTACCTACCTTTAGACAGTGATTATTGACATTGCAACATTCATAGCTCCGTTTGCTTTTGTATCATCATCGTGCTCATCTCTAGGTTACATTAACTAAATGAAAAGGTTCGATAATTGGGAAGAAAACTGTACTGATAGATAGCTAACAATTACTTTTAACGTACCCAAGAAACGTCTTACATTTAATAATTTAAAAAAGTTGCTACATTTGTTTATTACAATCCATCTGATTTTTGAAATTAGGGGAACAAGTGTGTGATACAATATGTAAATAATATGCATGCGATAAATGTGTATACATTTTACTATTTAATTACACATTGTATATATACTGGATACACTACCTAAATACTAAAATGCATGTACAGTGAAACCTCAATAATTAAAATTTTTAATAATATTTTATTCTAAATATTAATTTGGGCATTTTTCTGGTACATTTTTTGCTGTAAAAGCTTTTTGATTTTTTTGTGCCTGAATTAATTTTCTGATAAAAGAGACTAGAAAAATGATATTTAAACATCTGCTTATATTTTCGAGATTTAAAGGATCAAATATTCATTGAAGACTTTGTGAAAAAGCACTCCAGTTTTACATGCTGTTGGAATTTTTCAAAAGTATTAATTTTGATTTATTAGGCAGCTTTTTCTTTAGGAAAATTTTTATATTTGGTGTCAAGTTTCAATTTTTTTATTATTTATGATAAAAAAAGTAAAAAAAAGAATTTTAAGTATAAAAATTTCTTCTTATAGCTATAAATATTTTTCTCCCCTCCGGGCGGAAAGTGTTAACTTTCATCCCGCTGTGCTAAACAAAGTTGCCGCTTGCCGTCACCGCCGAGTAGAAAAATAGTATACACACCACGAGGGCAAGTACAGAATGTCTCCGTCAGATCTCATGTTTGTCACCCTCGGCGTGGCCTCGAGCGACAATGAATATGAGATCTGAGACATTCTTTGCTTTTGCTCCCTAAATGTGTAATATACTATTTTGACGGCTTTTAGAGTTTTAATATATTTTTGAAATCGCTTAGTAAGTAATATAAATAAAAAACTGTATTTTCGGAATAGCACAAATACTTCAATACTTTGTCTAGAAAATGTTAAACGTGGATCATTTGAAGATTTCTAGGAAAATGTTGAACTACAATTAGTTTTTGTTTATATCATGTTTAGCAAAGACAAAGCTATAACGCCTTAAGAATTGAAAGTTTTCAAATTCTAAAGAACCTCTTACAATTTATAACAATTTACTTACAATTTATCGCATAAATTAACCCATAGAATTGAGAACATTGAGTTTACTTTGTTTACCATCCGCTATTTTTGACCTAGTTTATGATTACATTGATTTGAGATGTTTTACTTTAGCATATACCTGTTTGTTTCTAGAATAAGAACTTTAAATTTATAACTATTAAAACTTTATAAAATATTCAAATATAGTTATAATTAAATTCTATTAATATTTAATTAAACCAACTATAACATATGAAATATTATTATGGTGAGAAAACGTTTTGATATATTAATATTAGTCTGTTATGGGCGTTGTTTATGCCTTAAAAAGTATGGATTCTTAGCTGAAACTATACATTTACGATTCAGGTTGTATGAAACTTGGTGGATCTTTATTAAGTCATTTCTGATAGGAAAATTATACAAGTTCGTCTCTTATTTACAACTTTAAATAATTGTTATTATTCAATAATTTTTATTTGCCTTTTATTTTATATGTAAACAACTGAAAAATAATTATTTTTTAAATAAAACATGTGATTTATTGCAAATTTTATAAGAAAACAGTGCTGCGATGAATTCAATTAACCTTGTAAGCAACGAATACCTAAGTTAATTACTTGGTATTACGACTTCTGGTATCCAGGCATGAACTTTAAGTCAGTATTCTTTAAGACCCCATTATATTGTAAAAACGTCTTTGACCCAATAGAAAAATACTTTCAAAGGAAAAACTGAATTTAATTTTTTGCCCAGTAGTACCCTAGGCTACATTTGATATGGCACCTTTATTTTTTGTTTGTTCCTTTTGATTGTTCAAAATAGTCATTCCTATTCACTAAATTCACCTTATTCCAAATTTTCCCTATGCAATAAAAAACTTTCTATATAATCCAATATAAAATTTATATGAAAAAAAAAATATAATGGTTTTAATACTTTGTTTTTATATTGCTTTGACCATAAAGCCAAATTGCTTAAGTGTATAATAATTTGCACACAGCACACATGACGGCATCTTATATTTTAAACAATTACTAAATAAGATATGACTTTCAAAAAGTACTTAAAACTGTATAAAATAATATGACGTCAACAAACTTTATGTTTAGCTTTCATCGTTAACTATATACACATAAAATAGTAAAAACTTTATATTTTAGATAATATATGTATCGTATGTATTGGAGGAGCTAAAACTTTTAGCTCCGACATTTAAGTTAGTTCAACATTAGTGGCATGCTATTTATTTTTTCTAAGTTATATATCGTTTCGATAATTGAAGATTCACTGATTTAAAAAAGTCTGAAATAAGGAAATTATTATGAAAAACCACAGGGTTTGATTAAATATGGTACTAGAAAAATTTGGGTATGGATCAGATCTAAAACAATAAAAATCGATTAGGAAGTTTCAGATTCGCGCGTCTTAAAAAAAATTGATACTTCTAAGAGTAATAAACGAGTATTAATCCTAAGAGTAACATGTTCATAGAACTACAAGGTTTTGAATCAACTGCTAGCTGCATTACAAAAGTATAATAAGTATAAGAAGAAAAATTTGATATTCGACGCATGTTTTTGTTGAATATGTAACTTAAAGTCGTTAAAAAATTCTTTAAGTCATTAAATGGAAAGGTTTACTCTCCGTGGTTTTCCAAAATTCGCTTCACTTTGAAAATAGAAAGAGATGAAAGTGCTTAAAAACTTTTATCCTAGGATATTTTTTTCGTACTCTTTTCTTTCCATAGGATATAATCAAATATTGCACATATAATGGGCAAGTCAGAATTCATAAACTGGTGTGGATGGATATTCTCTTGAAAATATAAGTAAACGAAGCTGTTAAAATCATGAAAACAATGAAAACATTAAAATGGTCCTAGCGAAAGAAAAAGTGCTTGCAAGTGAATTTAAAATTCAAGGCATTATTATAGAATAAGTGTAAAAAATCGTTTTTCTCGATTCAACCATGTCAATGAAAGCCCATTGTGTAAGTCTCGTCAAAAATCATGAATTACCTACTTTTAGCAGGTATAAATTTAAATATATACAAACGATAAACTTATAGTAGCAACTGGGAGCGACTGAAATGTGATTTCTCCATTTATGTATATAAAATATCCTGGTCTAAGCATGTAGTGAATGAAAATATGACACACCTGTTTGGAACAATTCGATAAACGCAGTTGACAGGGGCCCCAAACAAACTAAAAATGGATTAAAATACTTCTTAAATGAAATTGTGACAAATGTCAATTGTGGCTTTCCTTATATAAACGAATGATAGCGGAATAAATTTTTGTTGGACTACACGTTCATTAAATATTATTTTAATGGAAAACTTTTTCGTGCTATGACTATGTAGATTATAGATACAACATTTACGTTTTATGATTGATATACATCTAAAACAATATAAATATTTTAAATATAATTATAATTATTGTACGATTATAAAACCCTTTTCTATCTTAAAGTATACAAGTTTTATGTGATAACTATATACACACATAAAATACATAATAGGTACCAGATGTGCAAATATTGTCGTATTATTAGAGCAGAGCGACGTAGCATAAAATTTTAATTGGAAAACTGTTTTGGAATCCGCTCTCCTTTGCAGATTGTGTGTCTGATGTAAGTACCATTAAGGAGATAGAGTTTCGTTAAGTAACTAAGACGATGGTTTTTATATATTCTTTACTCTCGGAGCAAGTGGGATAGAAGATTGGAAGTGGGGATCAACAATCGAATATTTTCAAGTATACCCAAGTGTGGTATCAAAAAAGGGCATGCCGTGTATATTACAAAACTTTAAGGACATTTATAAGTTTAGCAGTTAAAAAGTTGTAAACTCTCTAATCGTAGATTTATCTATTTTTATGAAAATTACCAGCTGCTAAACTTCTCATTTATTTCCCTGAAACCATAATGTGCCACAGCGAAGCGTAACATTGTACAGCTGGAGACTTTTTAAATAATATTTAAAAAAAATATCGGTGTTAGTAACATTGGTCTTACGACTTTGTGTGAGATTTAGCTTCTAGGTTTTGATGTGATAGTCTTGTAGCCAGTCGAAAAGTTTAGTTGATGACAGTCTTCTTAACGATTTCAGTATTTTTCAGCGTATATAGCCTCAGCAGCTAAAACGCTTAAAATATAAAAAAAAAAACATCGATTTAGAATATTTGAACAAAAATTAAGCAGAATTAAGCCTTTGTGTACGCCACTTGCATATCAATACGTTAAGGTTAGCCATATTATTTATTTATTTCGAAAATTAATATCTTACCAGGCTTCTGACAAGTGGACTGATTATGATAAGATTTTCTCCTTCGAATGTGGCGGGATGATTAAGCAACATACTAAGTGACAAAAGATAATTAATTTGTAACACACTTTTCATGATATTTTAGAAAGGACGGCGAAAATTTCTAAGTTTGTAGAGCTATCCACCCGCATAACATTTCAACTGACTGATTTTGACTGAAGAAGTTGGTTAATTTTTATACAGGAAACGAAAAATAAATATCTCCATAAATATTAAACTTCAAAATGAAAACAAATGGTAATTTTATTCGACTTATAATGCTCGAGATTTTCTCAAAAAAAAAAAAAAAAACAGCTAAAACTCTGACAGTTACAGAATCGCGTTCTTAAAAGTATGCAAACAAGAAAATATTTTCATCTGAAATTGTTATGAGAAGTAAAATCGTCATTACAGTCGAGTGACCTCTTTTTGGTCCTGTGTATTGATTACAGCTCTGCCCTTCCAATGGGATAACTTTGAGACTCTCCACATAGTACATATTATACTAAATCATAGGTTATATAATTATTCTGCTAATGTTAATATTTACAAAGTACACATGTAAAATACAAGGTATAGTAAAAGGTGGTAATCATCCCATCGATATGTAATGTTGTAACTAATGTTTGTATATACTTGAAGGTACGTAGTTGGGTAGGTACCTAGCTTTAGCACAAAACCCTTATCAAAATTCATAATAATACATATTATGTAATATTTGGGTACCAACTATAAAACCATTTATTAATGTTTAATAATTCTTCACTTGATATTGTTAAATTTTATTGATTCAATAATTTTATAATCAAATTTTATTTAAACCAATTAAATTCATAACGGCCACTCTAAATTATTAAATTTTGTTATTGTTATATCACTTATATGGTAAGATGTAGTATTCAGGGTTAAATATACCTTGAATTTTCTCAAGTTTCTCTACAGATTTTTCTTTCATAATGTAAGTAGACTGAAGATTGATTGCCACTGTTCTTTTTTTTCGAGAAAATTAAAAATAAAACTTTTTTGAAAAAACAAAAAAATAAAAATTTTGAGTCTTCTGATAGTTGTTTAGTATTTAAATTATCAAAAAATACGTAATGTTAAGAAATAACAGTGCTATAAGTAGAGGAATTAAAAAAAAAATATTTTAATACATGTCTTTAAAAACACACAAGTGAAATTACAAAATTTAAACAACTCCCCGATAAATTTTTCGGGTACCGAATCCTAAACTAGCATTTGAAACATATCAAAGAACACTCTCCATTAAATTTCCTTTCAAACAAAACCAAAAAATCAAAATCGGTTCATTCGTTTAGGCGCTACGATGCCACAGAAAGACAGACAGACACATACACAGACAGACACACACACATATCGGTCATACTTATCATACTTATAAGACCCCTTTTTTTAAGTTGGGGGGATAATAAATGTAAATGTTGATTCTAGCTACTATCCCTTCCCCTGCTATAATATGGCTCAGGATTGTTTCCTTAAATAAGTCTAGAGCAAGGAGAGGTATTTGAAAGGCCAGAAATTAGACCGGAAGTTGTCGAGTTGATGGGTATTTCTATTTAAAGGCATTCATCATATTTAGATAAGACGACAATCGAATAAAAATCTGCACAAATCATTTGGTACGACAGGCAACACGAGGTCTAATTATCTTCTTGTTATAAAATACTCCTCTTGAATATAAACGTAAGAGGAAAAGTAAAAAAAAAAAATAAGGATTTCCATTTAAGAGTTTTTCGGCAGATTTCATACTTTTTAAAAACCATATATATGTATCAATTTATCAATCCAAATGTTTAATAAATTTGCCATGAATAAGAGTCTGTGGTCTCGAAACACTCGCAAATAAAATAATTTTTTTTTGAATAATTCAAGAATTTTTTTTATTTTTCATTTAAAATGAATTTTTGCCAACTATCGACCCAAAGAACACAAAATAAAAATAAAAATTTCTATTCGCAATCGTATCTTATTATTTTAAAGTCAAAAATTGAGACATACATTATCGAAAATTTTATATGGAGAAATTTTTCATTTTATTATGCGAAGCTCTAGTAGCGATCCTTTTACAGTAAAGAAATACATATGCATTTGCTATATTATACAAGTTTTGAACGATTTAGTTTGTCAAAGAATTTTTATTAAAAAAATTCAAAATATTATAAATGTATTCCTTATTGAATAAGATTCATGGCAATTATTAAGTATTATCATATTATTTGATATTTCTATTCTGAATATTTGGTTTAAAATCATTTTTTATTATTAGAATTTGTGTAGGTTGTATACGAATAAAATACTATTAATCGAAAAATGAAAAAAATAATCATAAAATATTTTTACATTTTCATTTTTATTTTTTTTATGTAGGATACCTTACCTATTCAAATGAATTTATTGAGTTGAAAGAAAGTTTCATTCATTTTTTTCAATAAAAGACATTCTATAAAAATGATTTTGTGTAATAAAATTTTCGGATACTTATAATAAGGATATCAACTTATTTGACTACTGCCCAGTGATTTACTCCTACTAAACCCAGTGATTTACTTGTTTGGCGGATTAAAATTATTTCCTTAAAATAATGTTTCGATAGTTTTAATGAAGATCTACGCAGGTTCAAGCCCCGGTTTCAATGTAATTTTTTTGTTTCTTTCTATTTTTTCAAATGAAAATATGTAATGTGTGTTAATTTATTGAATTTTACAGTCTCGTCATCATATTTCAATTGGTATAATGTGTTGAGATGGGAAAAAGCTATTAAAAGTATCGGCAAGGGACTATTACTTGTATTAAGTTCACAGGAATTTTGAAAAAAATGTTAAAATGGGTTTCATAATAAAATGATGTAGTTTGTATCACTTATATGTGCAGTGTGAATTGTTTGTTGTTGCCATGAAGTGGTTACATAGAATTTGAGTCACTTACATAGAACAGAAGTGACGGAGTAGGTTATATCCTAAGCTGAATATCTAGAATACCTTGATTCAACTTTCGGCTTCTGTGATATTTTTTCGTTTCTGTATATTTTTTTCAAATGTTAAGTCTAGATTGTGGAGTCTACATTGCGTTCGACTCTACATTGTGATGGTCTATAAGAAAATGTATTTACGATTATAAAATTGTTGAAAATATTCTCCGTGTTCTTTTTATCGAGTCTCAATTTGTTTTTAAAATTAGAGTGAATATCTACTCTAATACGGAATTGATGTTTGATTGGTTTTTCGTATACTCTTCATATACGCCCTTCAATACATTTTCTTAATCAACAATTTACAATTTTGTTATGTACATTTTTCTTCTTTATCAGTGATTTTTCCATTTAATATTTATTTAAAATATAACAAAAATTTGATAGCTGATGATAGTAAATCATAAGTTGATCATCAAATACACCCTGATTTCAGTCAAGATTCTGATGCATGTATCGTATCATTTATAGTATTTAAAAAGGTATTTTCTAAAATCATTTCGGAATAGACTTATCCTCCTAAATATAAAAATGTTACAGCGATTGTTTTAAATATCGTAGTTTTCAACGACTACATTTTTCCTGTTTTTTATAGAATTCTTAACTAATTCAAAAAGAGGAATCATTGAAAAAATGCAAAAGAATTATCAAATTTGAATCAATAGAACGTTTAAATAAGTTTCGAAAAGATAAAGGATTCTTAAATGAGTTAAAAAACTTAAATCTGTTAAGAAACCTTTATAATTTTTAACCGACTTCAAACAAAAAAAGAGGAGGTTATCAATTCGACTGTATTTTTTTTATGTGTGTTAAGTACATTAGAACTTTCGACTGGGTGAACTGATTTTGATGATTCTTTATATATTTGAAAAATGATGATCCAGTACTGACAACGGCATCCATGAGAAAACCATACGAGTCTTAAATTTGCATTAAGTATGCACGACAAGAGGACGAATAACTCAAAATCACGCCAACCGATTTCGATGATTCTTTTTTTAGTTATAAATTAGCTATTGTACTTCAGATTCACTAAAAATCACAAAATAAAAAAAACTTTTAACAAAAAGAAAATCGACTTCAAAAGAAAAACTTTTCCAAAATAAATTAATATGCACTAAAATGTAAAAAAAATAACCATATAATAATATAAAATTATTGTTATTTTTGGAGTCGGTATCAGCCAAGCCAATGCAGAAAAGAGTTGTTTCCTTGGCTAAGACCTACTCCAAAAATAACAATAATTTTAACTACATTATATTATCGTTATTTTTTTACTTTTTAGTGCATATTAATTTGTTTTGGAAAAGTTTTTCTTTTGTAGTCGTTTTTCGTTTTATTAAATTTTTTTTTTCATGAACTAAATCTCAACACTTTCTTTAAAATTATTTCATTTATATAGTTTCGTCAGGATTTCGTTTAAATGAAGTATTTTTGGAGTCCATACATACAGTAAATTATACCACGTAATTTCTACGTGACAAATTTTTCTATATTTGCATTAATGCAATTCATGTCATATATGCTTTAATAAATATTTACAATAAAACTTTTTAAAAGTAAATGTTAAAATGTTTTAGTAATACCTACACGGACTTTTGTACTACGATTATCCTTTTTATATCAACTGATTGCTTTATTGTAGAACTGGTAACGTATTCGTTCTTGTTCCTTACCCTAGCATCCAAAACTGTGTAGAAATGATTTTTACAAGCAACCATATTAAATGCAATTCAGATAAGGTTCCTGTTAATTTAAAACATTACGCGGTGATACTGAAGTGAATTTGCCAGTAAAAGTCAAAACATCATTTTCATAAAATAAATATTCCAAAATATATTTGTTGACATTTTGGCTACGTTTTTGGCAAAAACCTACAAAATAATTTTTTAGTCTTGAGGCACAGTTATTTAAGGAGCAAATATTTGAAATATTTGTCCTATGTTACATGCACACAAAATCATAACAACTGATCTCCTACGTTGAACTTAGGAGAAATATTCTTATCTAAAAAATATTCCGTAAATATTGTAAAGTAGAATTTATTGTAAATTAGAACAATTTTCGCCTCTATGTCTTACACACAAAGACAAACCTATCAAATTTGTATGGTTCGTTGTAGAAAATGTAGGGAAATAGGCAATATATACCAGCTCTATCAAAAATTAAAGATGACAAAGGGTGGCTGAAGCAAATCGTTTTTTCTCCATAAATATCTGGCCTACAGACAAGCTAAGTATAATCTGTTATTGGTAGTTTCCGGGATATCATAAGCGCTTTTAAAAATACTGTGACCGATGAATTGAATAGCTCGAAATTTTCATAACAGAAACTTAGCGAAATACGTAAAGAAACCTTGTGCTATCTGTAATTTCATGTACAAGCTGGGGGCAGTTGGATTATAATTTAGTGGACATATTGTCCTGCCGTTTAAATCTTTTTCATAACGGCAAATTGTTACATTATTGACACTTCACAGTGGCTACTTGCTTTTCGCGTATATCTTAGTTTTAAAAAAAATATTATACTTTTTTAATTTGTACCATCACTTGTAGTTCACTAAAGTGGGCCCTTGAAATTTAAGTACAATTTATTTAAAATGTAGAAAACGCAATAAAACATATTTTAAAATTAAATTGAAAGCAAAAGTAGGTGGTTTTTTAAATTTAATGGAAGGAGTTACTACTTTATCCAGAATTAAGTAAGAATTATACAATAACTTTGCAATTAAAAGTTAGTTATAGCAGTGTAGGTCTTCGGAGAAGGTAATTTTTTGATTATTTTAAAGAATCCTAGGAACTGTTTTTTCTGTATAAGATAACCAAGATGCAAAAATTTGATATGCATATTCATTTGGATCTGTAATTCGTTTTACAAACTAAATATTTGAGCCTAACTAAAAGATGGTACGATATAAGCAACTATTCCATTTATTTTATTAATTTAAGATATATTCAATGCACGAAATTTTGTTCATTTTTGGATGACACGGTAAAGACTTACCGTCGGATGTATCTATCTGTACAGTAAAATATACAATATATCGAAGATGTTCAAAAAGTTTACTTTATTGATAATCCCTTTCGAATACTATAAGCTGTTCTTAATCTTTACTATTTACAACAGTGAATACTGTCACATGGTTTATGTATAAGATTTTTATACTATATACTATATAGTACTACTATTCATAGAATCTAGGTAGCTGGTAGATGCTACTATGGGAGAAAAAGAATGAATCTATCTCTGCATCTTCTTACATAGCAAGTTGATTTATAAAGAGATTGTATATATTTCGTTTTCTGAATTGATTATATATTTTTTTCTATAAGTATCAAAAGTTTTCTTTTTTTAGGGAATTTTAAATAAAAATGCTATTTGTGTAGTTTAAGTAAATATTTATAATGAACTAATAGGTTATTTCTTTATAATTGAATATTATTGAGTTTGCCTACAAAATTATATCCGTTGAGTGCTATAAGAAAACGAAACATAATTAATTACATGATATATTAATAATTAAACATTAAAATGAATTTTTTGATTTCATTAACCAATCAGTACCTCAACCGTTCGGTAAACTTTAGGTCTATGTGATGAGAGATTTACACACGCGTTCTGCACATGCGTCAATTCATTCGCTCGTTAAATATTCTTTAACTTCTCAAATCATAACCTCTACATAATTTAATATATTATTTTTTAGTGCACTAGCTATTAAAATATAACTAATTTCACCATATTTCTATCACAAGTTTTTATTATTTACTGAGTATGATTTACATTAAACTAACGAAAATACAAGAACAGTTCCGAAAATTCCTGAAGTTAATATTTTTTTGGTTACATATTTACTCTCGTGATGAGAGAAGTTCTGACAATATCTGAAGGAAATTCATAATTCTAAAATAGATCAACTTATATGAAGATAGAAAAAGTTTCAACCACACATAAAAATAAAAGTTATTTATGTTTCAAATCAATCGTGAGCAAAATGCTCATAACGCGAGTGCTGAAGAGTTAAGGTTATAGAAAAAGGCGTTCTGAAATTATGAAAAAAGTGTAATCTGTTTGTAGACGCTTTGGGCATGAACATTTTTTTTGAAAATACGTTTGAAGTTATGATATAAAATTTAGAGGGATTGTGGGATATTTACTAAGAATTGTGTTTAGTTTGAATTTGTTTTTAGCTGGGAAACCAATGTCCTCAGCTCCTATAAGGAATACAAGTGTGGCATCGTTTCGTAACTTTCGGATATATATCAACTGAGTACAAATTTCATTTCAATAAAATAAAATGGCTAAAGCAAGGTAGGCTAAATAGTCACCTACTAGACTTAATTTGTGCCTTAAATGAGAAATACCGGATATACATAAATTAAATTTTGAAATACTTTGTACTAATTTAAACAGATTGCATGTATGTATAGTTAGTTATGCGTAATTTGATTTAAATTACGTTAAATCACTAGTTTAATTAGTATTACATTTCGATGAACGAACGCAATGCGATTGGTTTAAATTAAAGACATAAATAATTATTGTTTAATTTGACAACTAATGAGTCTTGTGTGCATCCCTTTTAATGTAATATTATCTGAGAAATTCTTATTACGTAATGTACTACTAATTAGAAACCTTTTCACTTCATGCATTTGAAAATTGTTTCTTATACTTAACAATCATATACCAGAAATGAAAATTTATAGTCTACAGTACAGAGGGGAGTATGATTTCGTGACTAACATACAGACGAAACTTCGTGAGTGGCTTCATTTCGATGTAACCTACAACATTTTTATTTACGAAAACTTTCAAAATTGGGGCGTTAGCATAATAACATATATAGTCGTTAGACTGACGTAGGTCTGAGAAAACGGCTCTTGAAATATGTGTGCCATTATGTACATTTATTTTTATTAATGAATATAATAAGAGAGAATAATAGTGGCCTACAAAAATATTGGGCCGTTTGGTGTGATCTGCACCCCCAACATGTCGGAAAAGCGGGGGTACGAAAATTTATGAACAACCGGTTAATTTTTGCACAATTGTTTAATAAATATAAGTAAAATTAAATGTATATACTGGCCTACATATTTCATAAGCCGTTTTCTCAGACCTACGTCAGTTTCGTGACTGTGTTAGTCACGAAGTCATACCTCCCTCTGTACTGTAGACTATTATGTTAAGTTGTATTTAGTACTTAGTACGTATCAAATACCTGTCTTTTTGGACCCCTACCCTCAATTCTGCAATACCTTGGAAATAAAATCTTTACTAAAAATATTTAGTTGTTTAGTATTAAATTGTTTAGTTGTTTAGAATCTATTTCCTTACGTTAGTAAAATTTAACTTCTTGTTTAATGGAAATTTATTGGAAAACATTTCCAATTTTTGGATGTGCCGATATATATGAACTCTTTTAATTGCTTCGAAGTGTATTAATTTCGGGTTCCAAGTTGATAAATATATTTATTAATCAAATTTTTCCATTAAAACTTCAGTATACATTCGCAGCAATTGTATCGTATATGTACTTGTATCTTTTTCAGTTTTTTGGATATGTCTAAAATGACCTTAATTTTAAGTTGATTTTTAACAACTTTAATGCTTTTAGCTTCAGTGGTGTGCTCTTAAAATGTGTGCAATAGAATCTAGAGAAAAATTTTTCAAAATCTGTCACAAAGTGAAATTTCTAAATTAGAAAATGTTAAAATAAGAAAATTTCACATTCTATTGTGAAGTTTTTTTAAAAGTCCAATGTATCTAATCTATAGATTAAACATTCATCATTTCTGTGCAAATGTGTTGCTTGATCTTATAAGTTTGTTTTATTTGATCGAGAATTTTAGCCGTTTCAAACTTTGTATTCAACTTATAATGCTTTTGTATTTATTCCATTTTTATAGCTGAAAATGTACGAATACTTTAGAAAATACTTTATTAAGTTATAGTTCTTGGAACATGTAGCTCAACAACTAGAGCAATATAACATTTATATACATTTACAACATACAAAGAAGAAAAACCGTGCCAATTATGTTACAAAAGCTTACCATTCTATTTGTATAATTTATCACCTCCTTTCTCATATCTCATTTTATACGCCTGCTACCATTTAAGCTTCTTAATATCGGATCGTTGATACGAAATAATGATCAATAAACCAATAAGTCTAGGGCCAGGGGTAGTATTTGAGAGTTATATCAGTTTCAAGAGGTTGTTGCGAAGGTCAAGCCTAAAAACTTTGTTAGTTGGAGATTGATTTTCAGGAAAATTATTGATTGTATGGCAAGTATAAAATTATAGATTTTTCTTACATTCGGAGTGTCATTCGAACAAAACAGGTTGTCCATCGTATGGCTTTTATAAGACATCTCGTTCTTTCATTGTTCTACCTATTTGAATACTGACTCCAGTGAATATTCATTAATTAAGAGGTTGTTATGCATTTAAATTTTTCCAGGCTCCATGAAATAAAAATCCCCGGCTACAAAAAATTCCGAAAGAGGAAGAAATCGTTACGCCCAACCTTGATACTCACTTCTCAAATTGTATGAAATTATTGTCAAGAAGTAACTCAAAATTATCTAAAAATTTGCAATCCATCTCTTTTCTCGTTTTGGAAAAACGTTCTTGAAGATAATAATACGGATGAAGGAAATTTTTAGCAAGTTTTTAGAGAAGGGGATTAAAATTTTACCTCCTTTTTGATTAACTTATTTTTTGATAAAAATGAAAAAGCTAGAAACTTAGTTGCCTGTTTGTATGCAGATTATTTGAATCTCAATTATTCATAAATTAATTAACTTATTTTTATAATAATATAAAACGAACGACAAAGACATAAGAAAACTTTAATATGCATGAAATTATATTGTTAAATATGCAAAGAAAACTTGTAAATGTTTCTTCAATATAAGTATAAAATAATATAAAAGCAAATTAATAAAAAATAAAAAGAATAAAATAATATAATAATAATAAAAAAAAAAGAAACTTATAGTTGAATGAATAGGAAAAGAAAAGAAGACTTATTTTATAATATTATATTACTATATACTTTAGTATGGAATATACGTATAGTTACAATATTACATATAGATAGATATAAGCAAATAATGATGTTGAGTTTATAATAATATAGAAATAAAGAAATATTGTTTTAAACTTTATAGTAAGGCAAGATGTAGTGCCAAGAATGAAATGTCGCTTGAATCGTTTGTATAGTTCGTCTCGGCAGATTTGATATTTACTGGACGACACTTGTATTGAACTGAAAATATTTTATAAGAATGTAGATATGCTGAAGACTGATTGTCAATATGGTTTTGTTTTCAAAAAACTTAAAAGTGGAAAAATTAAAAACTTTGATTCAGTTGATTGCGTCTATTTAAAAGCGGCCAATTTCATATCCTGATATCCTTATATCCTTATACATACTATATGTGTTTGTACCATCTAGGCATATACATATCTGTAGTATGAGAGAATACATCCGTTTAGTAATGCATCTAAGCGAGGGGTATTATATACATGTATTGAACATTAGTTGGAGGACGCTTGGAGAGTGGGAGTTTTTTAGTTAACTTATAATATTTGTATGCAACAAAAGTCTCACTCTCTGCTACAGATATGTATATGCCTAGATGGTACAAACACACATGGTATAATAAATGTGGCAGTAAGGATGTTTATTTGTTACGGTTTCATGCAAAAACTAATGAATGGATTTGAATTAAAGTTAACAATGATATAGCTAATACATCATGCTTCATCTATGATCATCATTTTGAACCATAAATAAAAGATTTCTGTACAAATTTAAAATAGTAAATGTAAAACAATTCATGGTCATCTTTTGTGATATATTCTTACTTTATATTCAGATATACTAAGATGATAAATAGTTATTATCAGGGTAAGTTTACTACGATCAGTTCTAACAACAACCCAAGCTATTTTCGAATCATCTATATGTGTGGGTACAAATACCTAATGTATAAAAATATGGTTTCTTTCATTTTCTATGATCGTATACAGTGGCGTAGCTACCAGTATCATGGAATAGGTACCTCATGGCTCTTAAAGGGCCCATTGAATAGTTGAAATGGGGATTATTTTGAGTGAAAATTATGAAAATTTCAGACTTTTTCCATAGATAATGTGTAAGAATGCTAGTTTCAATTATCATGATCTCTTCTCTGATTGAATTTTATTGAATTTTGTTGAAACGAGTTCTTTGGTCACTATTTCTATTGAAATCTAGACGTTTCCAATCATATCAATGTATTTGCGAATATGAAAGTTGGCAAGAATGATTTCAGTAATCACCAATTTATAACGCTTTTTCAATGTACTAAAACCGGTAAAATATACATTGTATGTTTAAATAAGATTCACCGCAAAAAAATATTTGTTTTGAAAAAAATGATACGATGGGGGGGGGGTACAATAGAGGATGATGGGCATTTTTCTCGATGGAACTTCTCAATCCCAAGTTGTTACGCCACTGATCGTATAAAATATGATCAACTGTATTGAAAATATATTGTTAAGTGAGACATAAAAGCTATCCTTCTATTCGTGACTTTCAACATATGTGACAAATCTATGTCAAGTTTAAAAACCTTATATTTTAGAATTATTTGCTGGCTTTAATTAAATTATTTTCTTACATTCGTAAAAGTTCTTTACTCCCAGTGGGTTGTTGCACTTTCAACATATGAATAATAATAATCAGAACAAGGGTCAAATCGCCCCAATAGTTTTCTTTCGAGTACAACATTTGTTACTATAAGTGATCAATTTTTTTATCTAACGTTGTCTTTTAACAACTGTCTTCTATCTCCTCTTTTTTTCAATTTTTTGCATATTTTGAGACGAGTTTACTTTAAGAAGGCAGAATTTCGGACGCTTCTTTCCTGACTGAATGTAGGTATAGGGATGATGTACGTATCGCACCTGAAAGCGATAATAATGACTAACGCTAGATGCGTGCTAATAAAGCAACTGCAATTCTGCCAGGCGAACATACTTTTCATACATACTTTCATATCATATTTCATCCTTTTGGATGATGAATTTTGAATTCGAAGGAATTAAAAATTGTGTTTTTGTACGCATACAAATAAACACAAACTGGAATTCAAACATAATTTTATTTATTATAAACAAACATAATTGACGAATTTATCAAGTACATAGTATTCTTCTTAATAAAAATATGGATAATAGCTGCGCACGACTTCGGATTGGGGCAGAGGTTCCGGTTTTGGTTCTGATTTCATTTCCTCTTTCACTGCACAATGAAATGCTTCATGATCCCAAATCCACCCATTTCCATGAATAACTTTACAAGCTAAAATAATAAATTTGTGATAGGTTCAATTTTTTAACACGCTTATATTATTACTATTATATAGTTTCCTAGCTTAAAAAAAATTACTTAAATTAAACAAAAAAATAAAATACCTTCGTCTTTGCACGAAAGAAATTGTTTTTCCTCTAAGTTTTCATACCGATCTGAACACTCAACTAAAATTAATATTAAAAAAAAATTAGTATTAAATTTTATCTTTCACTTGAGCTTTAATCTTACAGAAGGCTATGCAGAATTCATATGCTTGCTCACTTGAGACGCTGAATACTATATTTAAAGCGTTTTCTTCTTCTGGGGACATAGTTAAAAGAACCCCACACTTATCTAAAATGAAGATTTTTAATTAAATTATAGCGTGTCATCATAAGATCGGATTTCGCTTTAATGTGGATACATCGAACAAAGTACCAAATTTTTCATGATACTCACTGAGTAGTTGTGTATCTTTCAATTGTTTATACTGACCATCTCCTTTATTGGCGATGCATGATTTTAAAGCAGACATTTTGGAATAGAGAACCGGATATATCTGTCGTGGTTAGTTTATACAGAAGGAGATCCAATGGTCTTCTGACATTTATTACCACATATTTCGATAATACGTTGTTATGAGTTGCCAAATATCTGAATAAGATGGGGTCGCCTAAATACCTATCTATCAACTAACTGAAACAATATCCGTGAAGATTGGCAAAGGACTTTAACTAGCATCTGGTAAAAATTCGGAAGTTTTGTTCGATGTATCCACATCTTCAAAATAAACTGCCCTGATACTAATTAAATAATATGTGAAAAAACAGATATATACCTACCATGAGAACTTGCTCTAAGCCCGTAATGATTGCGCAAACTGGGACCATTTGATTCTACGTAAGGAACATTATCATCATACTCTGAGTAAGGAATATTACCATAAAATCCATTATAACATTCTACATAAGTTAGCACTACGAAACCAAAGATGAGAAATATAGTTATTTGGTTCATAATGAATTTCACTCTGAATATTTTCTACCGTTCGGATAACTAGGTGCCAAAGAAGTGTAATAATTAAGAAGTATTTATAATTGCTAAATATTGAGTGAAATATGTTTAAAATAAAAGGAATATTTCTCATTTATTTTGGTAATTATAAGTTTCAAAATCTTTCAAAATATAAACAAAAATGTGACTAATGGTATTTTTTGTTGCAAATAATGTCCAATTAATAGTATGAGCATAATTATCACTATTTATTGTTTACAAAAAAATATGCAATTTATTTTAAATTCGATTTTTTTTAGACAATCGATCACTTGAGAAAAGATTATATAAATTAAATCCAATGAAAATGATATTATTAGTTATAATTTCATCATGAATTATTTTGCAATAAATAATGTAAATAATTTGTAGTTGGATTGTCCACCCGGTCAGTTTCCCTCATCCATTTTTGTAGGTTTCAAAAACACCCTTCAAAAGTTTGGCTAAAAAGTTATGTATGAAATCATTAATGGATTTCTTTTAATTGACCCATTTTCGAGATATCTCACCCAAATTATAAAAAACGATTTTGTGCTTGTTAATTCTAAGCAGTACAAACTCTTTGTAAGATTGTTATACTTTTTATAAGAGTTTTAAGAGACTTTGAGGAGGTTAAGTTGCGATACATGTCATTGTCTATGTTATTTGAGTCATAAAATTGATTTTTGATTATTTTTTACGAAAAAAAGTGCTAAATTGATGGCTAATATTCTGTAACATTTCATGTTTGTAATATTAAAATGCTAATAATTTAATGACATCTACCTTTTTGGTGCAAAATCGATGCAATACTTATTCATTTATGACGATAAAGTTTAAATTGCACTATTGAACGGTTGATAAAAATAGAGGGTTACTCAATAAGATATTTTTTTAAAGTTAAAGAAAATAAGTATAATCTTTGATACAAGTTCAAAACTTTATTTTATTTGAAATTACAACTTTTGGCAATTATATGCTGAAAAATTCTTTATTCAAATGTTTACCATAAGATAGGTTCATTAAAAAAAACGAATGCTATTAAATATTAGCTTTTTGAAGATTCAAATAAAGATATGAAGAGTTAAAATCCCATCAAACCAAGGTCAACCACCCTTATTTATCCTAATTTTTCTCTCTCATTGATTTGCATAAAAATTTTGATATTTCACACTACCAAGAGGTATTTTAACTTCTAAATGATAACCAATCGTTTTTGAAACATGTATATTGCCATGATAAATTGTTAAGCCGTTCTGCTATTTATACTTTGTCAGATTATTACATCACATCGTTATATTGAAACCCAGTATTTGAAGATCATAATATTTTTGGTGCACTCTATATGTATTTATAATAAAAACCTATTAAAGTTGGTTTACCTGTATTGTATGCATTTGCAATCGTTTATCTTGTTAAGTATATATCGGCTTACTCGTACAAATACACACAGATCAATATTATGTGTACATTGTACATTTGGAATGGGAAAGTCTGCAATACCAAAATTCGTTTCTAAAATGCTTTGAGAAAATAATCCCCACGGTATGATATAGACATGTATATATTATATAGGTATAGCGATTATTTGTACAATTCGTTGTATGTAGGAAGGTATACATTACCGGAATTAATGCAAAGTATATTCTTAGCTTAATGTACAGCATGTTATAAAAGTAAGGATATGGTTCACCGCTCATCTTGGTATTAAGTTATCGGTAAATAACCCATAAAAAAATTTTTAATCTGTTATTTGAAGAGCAGTTTTAAAAAAAAATCTATTTAAGGTATTACGAGCGCCAAGGCAAGTTTATACTTATTTATACTTATTAGTACTTATTTGTACCTTATTTTCAACTTTGATGATGAATTTTGTTATAACTTCATGAATATAGACGAATAATAATAATATAAGTCTTAGCTAAATAATTAAACAAAATTTTCAACTACCGTTATTTTGAAAATTACTCCTTATATGGAAAAATTATTCTTATTTTTCGTCTTACATTCATCAAGTTATAACATAATTCACCATCAAAATTGAAAATACATATATTTTTCTAATTTGTGTCCCAACTACCATGCTCATACATCCTTAATTAGTCAGGCACAATAAGTTTTTTTTTGTTTTCGATAATTTATTAAGGTTTGAACTTTAATTTAAATAGTTTTCTGGCGTTCCTTAAGAAAAAATAATTACGATTAAGCCATTGAATATTAGATGAAATCATTACCAAAATAGTTATTGAATTAAGAAACGTGCTAAATTCTTGAAACAAGAATTTGTTGAGTTCTGTAAATTTAATTACTTCTTAAAAAAAAAAACTTACTTGCTATCATGTTAAGAATATATTGTCTTGAACGGAGAACATATTCCGTTATGTTAGTACTTTTTTGTTTATAGTCTCTTAATTTCCAATTTTTTCGATTCACAAAATGGTTTTTTATACGAAGCAACTTTTAAATCTAAAATAACCATTTTATTTTGTGTATTCTGTTAGACACTGTATTTTACTTAATAGATTTTCTATAAAATGGTTGTCCAATTTCTGTAAAATGGTTTTCCTATTAGGATTAAATACATAAAGTTTTTGCTATATTCATCTGTAACCTATTTATTGATTACTATGCTACTCTTTTACAAATCACTTAACAGTGTTATATGCAAATTTATGGCCTTATTGGGATTGGCGTCTTTTTTCAAGGGTTGTGCCTTCTTTGACTGGTCATTCACAACATGAATTTTGCCCAATTTATTTCGTATTTTATTAAAATTAATCATTTATTTAAATAACTTAAATAGGTGCACAAAGAGCTTTTTCTATTATTTTCAAAGCTCCTCGCAAGTTTTTTTAAGATGTATTTCGATCCCTAGTTTAATATAAACAATAGATAGCGGTTACTAATTAATAAAATATTGATTTTTCTAATGCAATTAACAAAAACGTATCGAATTACAATAAATACTTATCAAAGTAAAGTTGTCATAATATTTATTTAAAAATAATGAAATACTTTAGATAGATAGCCGGTATTCACTTAAGAAGTGACTGTTTTTCTCATGGTCAATTTTATGTGGCATGTTCAAGAGTGAGTTCACCTGAGGATCTGATCGTTCTCCAACCAGATAAACATACGAAGAATGTTGTTTACAGAGAAGTTTTGTAAATGTAAGTAAAGTATTTTACAGGTTTATATATCTTTATCCATTATTATGAGTTTCATCAACATGAAAAGTTATTAAATGTTAAAATGAAATGAAACTGTAGTTGTTATTTATAATATGTATATTTACTGGGGATCCCGCCACAATAAATTACGGGAACGCATACCAATACACAGTACCTCATGGGTGATGTGGAAATCTGTGTATTCACTAACTGGCACTATATTTTCCTATTTAAAATTTGGTTAGTATGCCAAGCGAAGAAAGCGGGAATCAGCTAGTACATATATATGATCTAAATCAACTACAGTAAATAAAATAATTAACAATAAATAAATATAAAAAAGAAAAGATAGATGATAGACCTACGTTGTAAAAGAAGAGGAAATAAAAAGTAATCAGATAAAGTATTTATGACACTAAAGTTTATATAATTTATTACTCGAGATAACAAAACAATTCTTTTTTTTTGCTTGTTTGTTTGTTTGATATTAAAAGAGTATAAATAAGAAGTTCAAAACGGTAGTAGTTAGTTTAAATGAGATCTGTAAAGATAGCAAGACAAGTATATTTAATCCCCATACATTAAAGTATACACAATTCGTATTATACCCATTATACGCTTAGCAAATAAGACAATAAATTTACTTCAATTAAAATTTATATTGAAGTTTTGTTCAAGAAATGGTATTTTTTTCCTTCTCATTTTTATATCACAAGTATAGTTAAGAATTTAATGTAGGGTTACCCGGTGCTAGTTGAGCAATGGGAAAAGTTGTTTTATGAAAATATTGTCGAAATAAAAAAAAATATTTAGATAATTATTGAAATTTTCAATGTATATTATGATTGATATATAATTCTGATTTTATTTATTTCTTATCTTGCTCAACTTACCAACCCCCCGCCCCCTAGCGAGGTAAGTTTAGTAGCTGCGACTTAAAGAAACATTCACTTAAATAAATTTCTCTTCAAAGCTATAGGAGATATCGGAATTAGTCGAAATACATTTTGTAGGGAAGAGATTGGTTATTTATCAACATAAGCATCAAATAAGTATGACTAGTCGTTTTAGGATTAAAGCCAAAACCTACTCAACTAGCTCCGGTCAACTCTATTAAAAAATCGAGGCTCCATCACTAAAGAAAGATTTCCTCCTCATTTAATTCTTCTTTTTCCTCTCCTCATTTTAATTTCTTATTTTTAGATGCTGTTTATTAAAATAAAAATTATGAAAAAACATAATAATTTTAAATGGAGATTTTTTCAAGATGATACGCAAACATGCACATTCTTGATAAAAGCTCAATTTATATATCGAATATCAACCCTCTAGCTCAGTTTGGACGGACTTTAAAAGTGTGCAAAGCCTTAAAAACCACGAAAAAAAAAAAGATTTTCGAAACGGATGAACGAATTTTGATTTTTTTCTTTCGTTTAAAAGGTAATTTAATGGAGAATGTTCTTAGCTATGTTGTATTGAAGTGCGAATTTATGATTCCGTACCCGAAAAATTTGTAGGGGGTTTTTTAAATTTTGTAAATTTCACTTCAAAAAATCTATAATAAAAAGTCAGTTCTGTCAGAAATTTTCGTACACATTCTTTCCCGAACCATGCAAATTTGATCGGGATACTTGTAAAGAAGAGTTTAGTGATAAAAATGAGATTCAATTTATATTTTTGACATTTCAAAAATGAAGAATAACATTTTTAGTAAAAGAGCTTTGAGACAAGAGAGTTTCATGGTATCATACATTATTAGTTTTTTTTTTCTTCAATTTTTTGTTTTATAAATGTTTGCACTCACTTTTTATTCTCTCTATAAAAATAGAATAATTAGGAATTTGTGACGACAGAAACTCAGGAATAAAACGATATGAGGCCATGTTGTTGTATGTTCTCATTACTCACTGAATGTGTTTTTATCATAAAAAATACTTTAAAATTTTCATTTTTGTCATAATTAATTATCATAATAATATTTAAAAATAAAAAATGTTTGTGTAAACAATTATTATTATAGGTCTGTATCTAGAGCTACCTAATGCATTCATTCATTTATTCATCGTTACTACAAACTCGTTAGAATGTTCTTTTACACAAAGCAATAGTCAACATATCGGGTGTAGCGTAAATAACGAGGCAGCTCAAAAACTTTTTGGAGAGCGTTGCTTTGAAATAGTTTCATGGCTGTTTTTGAAAAATGGCTCAGCATATAAAATATACATCTGTTCTGTTAATGTCACATTATAACAGTTTACATTTAAATTATTCGGTTGAAAAAAAAAAAAAAGTTTGGTAAATAATTGTTTTTTTTCTACTTCTTCTAAATATCTAAACAAATGTGCAATAGAAAAGGCTTTTCTGGAACGCTGTTGAATCAATCGTCTCACAGCTTTTGTAACACTCTGTAACTAGTATACAAATACAGGATGTTCTGTTATTCTGCTCATCAATACCAATAAGGGCCTAATTTGGGATATGGCAAAAATTGATAAATTTGTTCATTCACTGACTATCATTCGATAACCAGTAGCCAATGATGATGAGTATCTCAAATCCAAATTTGGAAAAGAGTTTTTGTTTTGGTCTTGATGAGCTCATTTGGTAAGCTGGGTTTCTGCAGTCAATAACAGAACACCCTGTATATACATTAAATTGGACTATGTTGGTAAGCTTCCTGTATAGCTGCTACTGAATATGAAAACATTGTAATAATAATAACATAATTAGTATGTATTTATATTGAAGGTAATTAAAAGTATAACTAAAATTCTGCAGCTAATTGCTGAAAATTATGTATAAGTGTTGATATACGTTTAATATTATGATGAGGTATACAGGGCAGGTTTTCAGGAAAAAAATATATTTAGATGATTTTTTCCATTTACATATTTCGAAAACTGATCAGAAAATCATAAAACGCAAATTTTTAGGGAGAATGACAGGATTAAACTTTGTTCCCAGGGGAACTACATATTTTTTGCAGCAGATTCTTGTCCTTTATTGCAATAAAGCTAACTATTGATATATCTAGGATAGATCCTATATTTAACGATTTTTTAAGGCTGAAAACTTTAAAAACAGTTTAGGTTAAAAATTTGTGATGAAAAGTTTTTTGTTTTACGATAAAAATTTGTAAAAAAATTATTTTGAGAATTTTCTGGTAAAAAATTTTCTTGGTACAAACCAATTTACCTAAAATATCACGAGATCAGGTGCTAAAATTGAGTTCAAGGAAACAAATTTTCCACTCAAATGTTCCATTTTATGTCATAAAGAACAGGAATCTGCTATAAAAATATGTAATTCCAAAAAAAAAAAAAACACAGTTGATACCTTTTTTCCATAAAGACGTCCCCGTATAAAAAAAACAAAGTTTTGAGTTTTGATTTTCCCCAAAAAAATAAGCCAATACGTATTTTGCAGTTTTTTGACTTTCCATTTAGTTTTCACAATATTAAGGTGAACAGTTTTTAAAAAATCATTCTGTATGTACGTATTTTTAAATATTACAGAGTGTTCAATGTAAAATATTTTTTTTTACAATACCATTCTTAATAATATAAAGTTTGAATTAGAAATTATATTTAAAAAATGTCAATTAGAAAATTCCTAAATTTTACTTGATTTTTAAAGTCTTAAATTTAAGTTGTATAATTTTTATTGTAAAAATGAAAACAAATGTACGCATTATTGTAAAAATTTTCAATATATTGTAATATTTGTTAAAATCAATCAGTACTTAGAATATACACATTAAAGGAACAAGCTTCATACAGAAGTGGTTGATTTGGTATGAAAGTGGAAAAATACCAAAAGACCTTGAAGTTTATTTCGAGTCCATCCGAGCTTGTACATTAAAGAAACAATAAGAATAGATATTGGGTTGTATATACAATATATAGAGAAATAGAGAGCCTAAAGAGATAGGAGATCGAATTCTCTCCATAAAGACCAATGGCTTAAATTTGTATATGTGAATCCTTACACGTACAGATAAGTTGAAAACTTATATTATTTTCCAGCGAAAAACATTACTGCCATGTAAATTGAATGTTAAATATATTTGGCTTAGGTGATAAAAGACCCTACAAATATTATAGATCCTTCTGGTTTTCGTAACATTATATTATTGCTCAATTAGTGTAATTCAACTTAATATTTTTGTGTCATATTTGCGTGCATCATGTACCTTCGCGAAAAGAAAACACTAATTAAAAAGGGTAATATATAACAATAACCATTATCCTATCCACCATCAACCAATGTGGATTTGGGGGGAGATGAACCCCAAATCCACAGTTTCGTTTACAATGTAAAATAGTTATATAAAATTAAATATTTTTTGTTTTATTGTGGAATGAATTGGTGTTTTTTTAGGGTATCGTGAAAATATAAAATATAATATGTATTTCATGAATTACACCACACATCGTCCGTGGGGTGTGTATGTAATATGTGGTACTTATCATGTCACGTGTGTAGGTGTAACGTTATAGGTTTGTATGGTACCACTGGTAATGATAATGGATATGTTATTCTCGATAGGCGAATAAGGTCATTCTCAAATATTTCAAGCACAAAATGTTTGTTATTTGACGAAGGACATAATTTTATCACGATAAATATCAAAAATCTTTCGACCGTGTTTAGATTTAAAATTAAAATAATTTCGAATTCTTAATAGTCTAAAAAATGGCAAATATAGATAATTGACAAAATACGACGCTTTACATGATTCTAAAAAACCCGGAGTTCCTAAAGTGTATTTTTATACCATGTATATATGAAAAATATCAAGGTATACTAAGTTTAGTATCCAATATATTGATACTACGAACAATATTTGGATATAGGTGTTCAAAAAATCTTCTAATTAGTCCATTTCCGGTTGTCCGTCTATCTGTCCGTGTGTCAACACGATAACTCAAAACCGAAAAGAGATATAAAGCTGAGATTTTTATAGCTTACTTGGGACGTAAAAAGTGAGGTTGAGTTCGTAGATGAGCAACATAGGTCAATCGGGTCTTGGGTCCATAGGGCTCATCTTATAAACCGTTAGAAATAGAACAAAAGTTTAAAGTAAGAAATGTGTATGACATGTATGAATGTGTGGCTGTCAGACAGGCTATCTTTTTTTACTTTCATGACGCAAAACAAACGACTGTGTAATAAACACTGTCTATACATGGTATTTTAACAATTAACTCAGTCAATTGTTTGTTTTCACTTGTTTTATATATGTATTTTTTTTAAATTTTATCTAATTTAAATTTTCTCTGAAAGTATTACTTGTCTTGTGTAAGCCTTTACGTCATAAATATTATTAATAATCAAAAGACCGTGATGTTACTTACGTAGAAAATTAACACAGACAAAAATAATAAGCTTAATAAATCGGTGTTCCCAACTGTCGTTTCTGTTACAGAATTATAACAAAATTTTTCAACCGTTTTAAAAGTGTTCGAGATTCCCAATCCGAACGACTTATTAATTATTTTTTTTACCAATTTATGGTTTCTTAACAAATAGAAATATTTGGCCAACTTATTCATGGTTTACGAATGACATTTGATACGTGAAATACACATTCCATAAGGTTTGAGGAAAAAGGGAGCGATTTATTTCCTTTTCCTTAATCTGTTACATCTTTAACTGTAACTATATATGAATGAGCTTGTAAAAATTCATTCCATATTTTTTATTAGATATTAAAATTAATTAAAATCTTTATAGAAGATTAATTAATAGCAAAAATACATATTGCTTTTTGCTTTATTGTTTATATAGAATAATATTGTAAAAAATTTATTATTCTATCTTAAAAATCAATATAATGATAATCATATTTAATATAGGGTGTGGTAGGTAAAAATATATATATGAGAAATATAAGGATGGTCAAACAATAGCTTTTATAAATTTTGAGCTTTAGTTCCTGGTAGTTTAATTTAAAGATAATATCATGTAAATTGTGACCTCTCTACGAAAACCGTCATGCCACTTTCATTTTTAAACAAGCTGTTCATTCGAATGCAACCCTTACAGTCAACATCATCAATTTTCTGGTTAATAGATATGAATATTAATTATTATTTTATAAAAAAGATTTTAAGCTTAGAGGCAAACCAAAGGGTTTCTATTAAGAATGTCCCGAAATCAACACCACTTGTGACATGCAAAAGTTATTATTTCGGTAAATAAAATTTCGGTAAAAGTTTTAAGTTGAAAAAACTATATTTGACGTCATATTTGAGTTATCATTCTGAAAAAACGCAGCAGAGAATTAAACAATAAAATATTTTGGCCGACAAAAATACTGCGCCAATGAGCATGTATACCACCTCATACATGCCGTACTTAAGTATTTTCGTTTTTCAATACATACATAGTTCACTTTTGCTGAATTGTTTAATTATTATTAATATTATCAAATTTTCATAGTGCCAGACAAATTTTCTGCTACAATATCTCTCTTTTTCAGAAAGATAACTCAAATATGAAGGCATCAGGCTCATTTGAAAACGCAACCATTTCGAAGAAAATCGTAGAGGAAAGTTTGGCTGCAGACTCGTCAAATGAAAGCCTTTGAAAAAATTTCAAATATATATTTATCATTTAAAAAAACCCGTGGTGTTCCACGTTCTAGTACCTACATGCAGTCCATTACTCATGTTTGTATCCACAAAAATTAACAATTTGGTTTGGTTTAGAGCTGTAAATCGATCAAATATTTCAAAGATGAAAATGGTATTGCAGTTGCTGTAGACAACTACTAATTATAAACCAAAATATAAAAATTAAAAAAAAACGATATAAAAATTTAAAAAATCGTGGTGATATCTAATTTCTGTTTTTTTTTCATCTCGGAGCGTTAAGAATCTTTCTTCAAGCATGTAGAAAATCATTTGTCTGGTATAAAATTTTCTTTTCTTTTGTTCTCACTGATAACATTCATACTTTTAGAATTCAATTATTAGTCAATAATGATAAATATTTTAATAACCTGTTAATTTTTCTTGTAAATAATAGACGTAATTTACTGTGTTTACCTATAGAATTTGACATTTTAATTAATAAATGATGGAAAATGTGGCTTTGATTGAAAATGTGGTGGAAGGTTTAGTAAAAGTTATCAGTAAATCATTTCAGTTTATATTTTGTCTATTTTCAGTGACAGATCAACCTTGATTAAAACGTTTTTTAATATATTAAATTTTCTTGCTTATCGATTTGTGATGTATAAAAAAATATACTTTTACCGAAGACTTTTGTAGTAGTGAGCTTTGATTTTCCCAAATTATTTCTTAAAAATCATTTTCTTTAAAAATCAAGTTAAGAGTTTAGAAGCCACAACGAGTTTTTCATACAATGTTTATTCGAGAAAAAAAATTTTACAAATGACTTTTACGCTATCGCTTCTTTTATTTTTAAAATAATACGTTGAATAAATATATTGTTACGGAAGCCTAAATGGCTCACAATCAATTTATGAGAAAGTGGCGCTAATAATAAACATTTAATGCAAAAGAAAACATCAAAAATTAAAGCATTATATTTTTGAAATAATACTTAAGAAAATTTTGAACTAAATAAGACAAATTATAAACATTATCATATTATTGTTAAATCCGGACAAATAATTATTAATAATTTCAGACAGTTTCGGTATTGCCTAATTAAAGGATAATCATCACCGGCGGACATCTTCAAAAAGGTTCGTTTCCATAATACCACAAATCACAAGTACACTTGTTGAAAGTGAACTAGTGGCTATATAAAAGTTGGTTTTATACTTGTGGATAGTACACATTTTTAAAATAAGCTAGTGTATCGCCACTTTCTCATAAATTGATTGAGAGCCATTCAGGCTTCCGTATATTGTCGGGTAAAAAATTAATTTTGTAAATTTAAAGTTATTTATAGCCCATACATTTTACTCATTTCCAAGAATTTTTCTTTTTTATACATAAATAATGACCAATTTGTTACCGAGAGGAAAAAATACTATGCTGTTTGGTAAATGATGTATCAAATAATACATATATACCCATATACATACATACATACATATAAGTGTATAAAATGTTTTGTGTATTGTGAATGTAAAATAACTACCTATAATATTTTATATTTTATGAAAATGTGTATATTTTTTCCCACAACAAACATTGAAGAACATTAAGTTGATCACAAAAAAGAGGAGGAAGGTTTTTAACAATATGTATGTACAGTATGCCCAAAAATAATGTGACCGAATATTATTCTATGTTACCGTCTAAGTGTGTCCGTCGTGGACAGCCAATATAACCTAACCTAACCTACTCGAACTGTCTTTTCGTTTTTTCCGATAACTCATTTGTTGAAATCGGTAAGGGAGTGTGGCCTCTAAAACCATTACGGGCGGGTGTTCATGAACACAATATATTTTTTGGGAATACTGACTTTATGTTAAGCAGACACTTGGCATGTTTCTACTGTTACTTCATTTGTTTTGTTTAGGTTAAGCCGAAAGTTAATATTTTCGGAGTTTCCATCGAATGACTTTCTTTTGATATACATCATGAAAGGGTTGGCTAAGGAAATTGTTTATCATCTTGGAAATCTTTAGATAACTATCATGTTGATTGTTTTGTACCGACAAATATTCTATATCCCCCGGCTATCACTATAATTCTAATTATACTACAGCTGATAAAATCAAGGCAGGCGCCTTTAATTAATAAGTGGAAAAACAAAAAAACCCAACTACAGACCTATCAAACACACATGCATTGGATAATTGCTGATGAACTGTTGATGACTAATTTGATTTTGAAGTAGAGCTTACAGCCATACCAATTAAAGTTCGATAATCAAATTAAAAATAAAATACGCTTTAAAATCGACCTATAAGTAGAGAATACTAGTAGAGAATTCCTTATTACTCATATCGGCTTTTCATTATTACTCATATTGGTTTCCATTTGAAATTATTAGCGAAAACGAACAAACACGACGAATTTTTTCATAAGATGGCAGTGGATTTGTAAACAGTGTACGCACAGCCATAATAAAACCTACCTTCAATCGCATTTGCTCAGTTTCTGTTAAAATATTTGTGGGAATTTCTTTTATTAAAATTAGAAACCCGCCAACTTCTCTTTTATTTTACATATTTTGGTAAAAGCCTCTTCTCTACACTTTGACAGAGTGGAAAGCAAGAGTTCCCACTAGCCTTGTATAAGCTCAACGTGTCATGCCCTAATTGAGGTTTCGTGTGACAATCCTGCTTTATAATAGCAAAAATAGACGATTAAGTACGATAAATGGATATCATTTTTGTAACATGTTGTATTATGTAGGATACATTATTACTCTACACATTTCTTTTACAGAAACTTGAACATTAAAGTTGTTGAAATGTTATAAATAAAAACCTGTACATGTAATATTTTACACATATGAATTACATTATCCATATTGAATTGAAGCTGTACTTACCTCAAGCTCAAGTCTATAAAAAATCTATTCCTGTTTATTTTTAGTTTTTATAAATAAATCAAATTTTATATGTAGCAACCGTTCGTATATACCACATTTAGTGACCAATAATCCAGAAAAAAATGTTATAGCCTTCTATCAGATGTAGAAATTGTTGAGAAAAAAGTACTTTTAAAAATCCTTAAAAATGGAAACGGGTTATGAGCCTGAAAATCTTAGATGGAGGAAGGAACGTACTTGTGGTACTACAAGACAGATATAGTCTGAGTACAATCGAAGGCGTTCAGAAGATCTTATATCACTTCCAAGAGCCTCTGTAAGCAAAGTAGTGGCGACTATTGCAGGACACTGGTTGGGCGGCAGGCATGCTGAACGCTTGGACCTGGCAGTGTATCACGACTACTGCAGGAGCTGTCACAATGGTGAGGAGGAGGAGATAATGTGTCATCTTCTCTGTCAATGACCAGCTTTTGCCATGAAGAGATGGACTTTATACCCACGTCAATAATTTCAATTTAAAATTATTATTTTGAATATTCTTAAATTTTAAGTTTTCACTTTTGTCGACAGTCCCTATGACTGACTATCACATTTTTTGTTTATTATTTTATTGAACATAGTAA
Organism: Chrysoperla carnea; assembly: GCF_905475395.1. Taxonomy (NCBI): domain Eukaryota; kingdom Metazoa; phylum Arthropoda; class Insecta; order Neuroptera; family Chrysopidae; genus Chrysoperla; species Chrysoperla carnea. Next base: position 52,760,899 of record NC_058340.1, on the reverse strand, counting down.
TAAATAGAAGAGTGAAAGAGTTTGAGTTTGACTTTGAAAAACAGAGTATCCACAAAACAGAGTATCTCGTTTAAACTAACCCGAAAACTATCCTTACCTTAAACCCGATACTCATCAGTGAAAGAGGCATAATTAAGAATTCAAAACTTTATTTTTATTAAAATCAGAAGTATTATAAGCAAAAAAACTTTAATGTAAGTGAACAGCGAAAAGAAATTTCGGTTATGGACGAATTTAAGTAAAACATTGAAGCATATTATAATAAACTTTTCATCAAAAACAAGGTTATTAAAATTGTTTTAGGGTATTAAAAAAGTAAATGAAAAAAATATCATGTTTTATGTCCATTTTAATTATATTATTTTGAAAAGATTTTTTTTTTTTTTGCATGAGAGAAAGTTTTGAACATTAAAAACTTTGGGAAAAATAAAAGTATGCTATTGAGTTATAGCAAACGAACACGACGAAATGTACTTATTTATTACACATATTACTTTCATACAGTTCATTATTATTTTTTTATTAAATGGGGACTTGAAGCTTTCATTTTTTTCTGCTTTTTATTTATTATAAAAAATTGTTGTGATCTTTATACAGCGTGATATTAAAAGCCAATACAACAATTGAATAGACTGATTATGAATTTTCAATTTTCTTCGATTCAAGTTTAATGAATTTAACGTCCTCCAATTGAAGCTGTACTTATCTCAAGCTCAAGTCCATAAAAAATCTACTCCTGTTTATTTAAATAAATCAAATTTTATATGTAGCAACCCCTCGAATTTAACACATTTAGTGACCAATAATCCAGAAGAAAAGTGTTATAGCCTTCTATCAGATGTAGAAATTGTTAAGAAAAAGTACTTTTTAAAATTCTTAAAAGGTGAAATGTTCTATGAGCTTGAAATGCTTGACTATTTTTCTGTATAAAGAGATAGAGAACTTTCCGTATATGAAGTTTTCGAAAGAATGGGCTATTCTATTTTCTATATTTTACTTACAAAATAACTGTTTAAGTTAAATGTCATTTCAGTTTTATATATTTGGTGTTTTGTAATGCTATAGAAAAAGCTTAATTATTTAGAATCCCATTCAAGCAAATGTAAGACAGTTGAAATGCAAGTAATGAATGATTATTAATATTTATCTTCTATTTTAAATTAGCGACCCTTATTCATAAGTCATAAATTTTGATATTGTTTATTATTTAGGCCTTTTCAAGTTATAATATGCAAATAAGGCACAGTATATGGTAAGCAGCTTGTAGACAATTTAACCGTAGATAGTAACTAACATACATATATGTAGAACTGATAGATATCTAGATATACTATTACATAGATGACTTTGTATTTACATGATATACATTAAACTACATATTATTATTATATCTAACTACTAGCTGTGAACTACCCGCTTTGCTGGGCAACATCCCCACTTGCACCCCTCCCTCCACATTTCCTTGCGTGGGATAAAAGTTTTGTAATGTACACGTCATGCTCTTTTATTAGATACCCCACTTAGGTATATTTGTAAATATTCGATAATTCCTTCCCACTTTCTCGCTATACCTTTCTACCCTCCGAAGGTTAAAAGTAGATAAAAACAATAGATCTTTGAAGCTGGTTGTATATCGTGTCAATATTTAAGCTTAATCGATGCACAACTTTTTTAGTTTTTGAAGCGTATCCCTTTCAACCCCTTACTCTACTATAATATGGATGTATTATACATAAAAACCTTCCTCTTGAATTACTCTATCTATTAAAAAAAACCGCATCAAAATCCGTTGTGTAGTCTCAAAGATTTAAGCATACAAAGGGACATAGGGACATAGGGACAGAGAAAGCGACTTTGTTTTATACTATGTATTGATATTTAGGTATAGTATATAGTACAGATACAGATACAAACATGGTTGGTAATGTGACACGTTTGCAGATAATATTAATAATATTCTACTTGATGATATATTACATATATATAATATATATGTTATAGATAGATTGCAGAATCAGGTGTTTAACATAACCGTTAGTTGTTTAACAAAACAGTTTCCTTATGCAAAACAGCTAAAAGGCGCTTAGTGGTTTTTTACTGTTAAAAAAAAGATAACCTGAAGAGTTTTTCAGGAGTTTCGAGATTTCTGAGAAACTTCACGAAGAAAATACATACAAAATTAAACTGAAAGAGAAAATTTCCTATAATTTTTTTCATATATTAAATAGGTTTGGCATACGAGCGCTACAAAGTGTGGTGCAGTGGTTATGCTAGGTTTACTGAATAACCCGTGGTTATGCTGAATAACTCGTTTAAACAAGCTAATACCTCTCTAACATACCTTTCAAAAGTGGTATGTTTACTTTACTATAATAAAAGTCAATTTTTCATTAAAATTTTTATCGAGAACCTTCTTATAAGGTATCATATTTTAATCGCATGATAATCGATAAAACATAAAAAAATTATAACTGTTAAAAAATTGCGGCAGTAGTATGCACAAGGGTTATGCATAATGGAACTGTTTTGTAAAACAATGGATTCGGCATTTTATCTGTGACATGTACTTAGAATTTAAAAACAAGGAGTTTGTAAAACACAAAGGGTGAAAATGAGTTTTACTAACCGAGATTTACCGAAGTTTGATTATGAAAAACCGAAATTCGCACCTACGTTAGTTTAAAATGGATATAATAACAAGTGAAACGACGATGCACAAAATATTAGAATGAAACATTTTATTATTTCAATTTCATTTTATATTCTTATCCCAAAAGAAAGTGCAGACCGCAAATAACTAAGTAAACTCCAAATTGCCTTCTTTTTAAATATCTCTTTTCATTTACCAGTCAGTGTGTCTAAATAATAAAAACCAAATAAGAAAGTTAGTTATTGTGTCTTAATATAATAGTCTAAGATCCCAATTAGGATCGACCTTCACCGATCTGTTAACCGGATGAAAGTTATTTTTTATGAAATATAAAATGTTAACAAATATCCCTGCAATGGGTTGCCTAAAAAAAAGTGGTCCAGACTACTTTTAGTGAAAATATCAAGAGTAAAATTTTTAGAAATTTTTCACTGACTTTCATATCTAACGAATTTTGATCTACTCGAAAGTAAAAGCCATAAAGAATATGCAGCAGCTATGCTGTCTGCCTCTTTTCGTTCACTATTTTCGCATTTATACAAGTTGTGAATAGTAATTACGTTCATCTGTTAATTCATTTCCTCACATATATAAATAAAGATAATTTTATTGCAAATACGGTGGTATATGATTGTCCACAAAATATCAGTCAAAAAATAAAATTTACAAGTTTTCCAAGTTTTGATATTTTATTAAAAGTTGTCTGGACCATATTTTTTAGGGCAACCCACAACAGGGATATTTGTAAATATTTTACATTTCATAAAAAATAACTTTCATTCGGTAAACAGATGGGTGAAGGTCGACCTTAATTTGGATCTTCTACTATAAGAAATAAAATTGTTTATAATTTCGTAAAATTATTACATTAGAAAATTATTCAATTCTACGTTACTTAAATTCAGATGGAAGCTCACATGTATCTTGCATTTTTAAACACATAAAGGAATCGGGAAATTTTCAAACCAGTAGGTGGTAAGTTATCGTAGAATTTTTGATTTAGCGAAATATAAATATTTTACAAAACACAGGATTTGATTACAAATTTACATGATTCCAACTTTAAGATGTATCGAACTCTTCGTACAATTTATAGTGGGTACATATTATATATGTATCTTAGATGTATATAATATTACTGAATATTAGCGTCGAGTGATGCTGATTAAATTTAGAATTTAATAACGATAATACATGTTTGATTTTAGTATGATTATAACGCCATTACCTTAATCAATACATTCAAAGTACAATTATTTAATAATGAAAGAAATTCTATAATTTACGCCCATTTTTTAGTTAATTTTATGGAGTTGAATATTGGTTTCTTTTGATAAAAATTAAATTTTATATCTGACCTGTTCTTGACAGTTGAAGGTAAAAATTTTTTAGCGATTGGATTGTAGGAGTTTTTCGTTTATTTTGGAAATTATTACTAGTTATTCATAAAACTAAAGTTAGATTCTAGCAAATCAACAACAATTTATCATCTGATAATTTAAAAAAAAATTCATTATGAGGAGAGTTGATTTTAAAAGCCTTTTCTTGCGATAGCACTAAAGCTCAGAACAAATGAAAATTGTTAAAAAAGTAAAAGAAGATATGAAAGAATAAGAATTTTTGTGAATCTGAATATAAAGTTACATTTTCGCTGAAAATAAATGACCCTACGGCTTCTCCTAAAAAATGGGTAAGCCTTTATCAGAATTTGAATGAAATGTATATTCTATTATTTGCCTGAAGAAGTGCAAAAATTCCATATTACAATTAAAGTGTGATACTTTGGATGAAATAAGACGTATCATATTTTGCGTAAATAAAAAACAAAACCCTTTAGGTATAAAATTTTATGATTATTAACATTGTGTTTTATTTTTGTTTTTAGGTAAGTACAACATCAAAATTTATTGGAATTACTACCATGAGTGAGTACATCAAATTGATTGAATCTGAACATTTATCAAATTAATTGAATTTGAACGTTCATCAAATTCATTGACGACACTTGAGTAAAAAGGTAGATAAAACCAAAATTATAGGTATTAAAGAAAATTACTAAGTATGGAATTAAGAATTTCTATTATGGAATTAAGCATCAAATTCAAGTTTCGAACTAAGACGTTTATACTTTTTCGAAAGTTTGTCCGATTATTCTGACCAGGATCGTCAGGATTAACGATTAACTTAAAAATATTTTATGGTGGAAGCGCGGATAACAGTCCGTAATATTAATAAATAATTGTTTAAAAATCTAAAAAACACACTTTTATAGCTAGCTGAACTAAGAAGTAAAAATTAATTTCTATAAGTTAAAAATAAAAAGAGAAATTAAGTTTTTTTAACTGTTATATAAAATAGGTGTCTTTTTAAAATAAAAAAAAGATACAGGTTCAGAGTTAGATGATGGAAATGTAACAATCTGGATACATGGGGTAGACCAATCACTTTGTTGGATGAAAAGATCAGGAAAAACGTGTTTTTTTTATTATTTGCTATTATTAATTAACAATCGTTACCCCTTGGAGAATACATCGATATAGCTTAAGAGTGAAATCTGAAAAGACAAAAAATACACAGGTCTCTAGTTAAATCATGGTTAAGCTCTCGCAATGTTAGCCTACTATGGCTACTTCATAGACTATATAGCTGAGAAAACAAAGAAAAATCAGAACAAATATAGAAATATACGCTTAAAAACTTGAAATGATTTTTATTAAAAAAAAAAAGTAATACAATATTTAATAAGCAAATATTTTTTCACATTCAACATTGTATAAAGTTCATTTTAGTTTATTTATTTATGTTTTTCTGTTTATTTATTTGTAGAATATTATTTTAACTATTTTATTCTTACGATATATATATAAAAGTACTTGTATGATTTCCTTCAGGCATATTTGTGTTATTGTCTTTTACAAGTATAAAGTTTATTTTTGAAACATGTTCCATCGTTCCAGCTAGGTTCCAGATACCCACTGTAATGTTCTATATTTGAAAAACATTGTTATTCTGCTTTTTACAAAATTAATTTGTCGTTTTTTTTTTCTGAATGTAAAAGTTCATTTTGAAAATAATATGTTGTTGTTGCTATGAAGTAAGTTTAAAACTTGTGACAAGTAGAAGAACAAAGTCACAACTAGGTCGTGTATAAGATGTTCTCAATATAGGATGTATTATTACTTTATATGAGATCAAAATAAACAATTGAGTTGTTAGATTTTTTTGTAACCGACGGTAAGTTTACCCGGTAGTGGATAGACAATATATTTGCCGTGGAACAATCGATTCAATCACAGCAGTGACCGAAATGAGAAATACAACATTAATATACAGAAAATAGAATTAGTGATTCAATAGGGAATAATCCTTACGTCAAACTGGCCATATTATCCATAAAAATGTAAAACTAGCCTTGATACCATGATAAAATTTGAAAGTGAAATTAAAATTGATTAAAAAACGAAGAAGTTATAAGCAATCAAAGATAGCATTCAATAGTTTCCTATCTCCTTTTAGCAAAACAAAGTTTTATATGTAATCTCTATGGTGATACCCACTTTGTTTAATTAGGAATTGTAAACGATTATATCTTGCAGACTAGTAAAGATTTTCAAAAACCAAATTCACTTTTCTGTTTACAATACAATTTAAACGGAATTAGCAAGGGAAATTCAATTAAAGTTGTACTTTTTAAAAGTCTAACATTAACTCAGAGACAAACAACAGATAATCTAAGCCGTGACGACTAGAAGCAATATTTTTAAGTGCGTTATAAATTTGGAATCGTAAGCTCTCGAAGAATTTTGAAAATGATATTCGTAATAAATCAAAATACGCCTTGATTGTTTTAAGAGTTCATTTATCATAAGATTAATGCTACGTAATTCACATTTCATCTAATTTAATTTCACTTATAATTAAATATCGATTTAATTTTGCATTAAATTTAATTGAATTTGTAATAGAATCAAGTTACCCACCAAAAAACAGTTAATATGGAAACCAAGATTACTTCAATAAGAATCTAAATTTAATAATTGAGTTCGACCATTTACATCGACAAGCAAGCATCGCCTTCAAATACATAAACATTATGTAACTTTTTATATACATCAATAAATAATTTTAATATATATCTTGTGTTATAAGTTCATACACAAGTGCCATAGAAAAACATTTAAAACGCCTATATTTCTACGCAATAAACAAACCGTAGATGTTACTGTTTGAAACATTTTCCCGTTTTTTTTTTAAGTTTTAAAAATATTCTATCTACATAAATACATAATTTAAAATGCGTGTACAAATAGTTATTTTATCTCAAAGACATCATTGAATCTTAAAAATTCACTATTCATGAACCGTGGTGTCGGTTTTTATAAGATTTCAGCGAACATAATACCTTGATCTACAAGAAAATTTCATGAAAGTTTCCCCCATTTCATACTAGTTGCGCCTAAAACTTGCTGTTTACAAATTAAAAGTAAAGATTGTATACATCATTTTTTCAGAATCCTGGTTATCTTTTTTATTAGATTAAATAAAATTTTAAATTGAAATGGAATTTGTTAAATCATATAATAGAAAGTTTCAGCCTTCTAATTAATCAATTATTAATTATTATTTCCTATCGTTACGTGTAAATATTCAAATATGACCTATATTTTTCGGCTAAATTCTTTTAAAAATAGTATGCTTATATTGTAAAGATAAAGAATAATTTGATAAATCAAAATTGTTAACTATAATGTTAGGAAAATTACATTATATTTAGAAAAGATATCCAAAATTTATAAGTTTAATTTGTATTCAGTAAACAACAACGTATATCAAATTAAATTATAAACTAATTTTATATTTTCTTATATTTATTAAATTTAAATATTAATAAACTAATACGAAATATAAAAGACTAAAACATATTTTCTTACTTTTCAACAAGAATATTCAAGTATGAAGCAGAAAAAGGAGGAGGTGACGTAGTTTGTAGCATCTTCATATTGAAACATATTCGTACTTTAATAACGCAAAAAACGCAATTTTGATGGTAACGGAGAATTATTTACTTTATTCCAATCCAATAAATCCTCAGGAATATTTATTAAGCCCGTAGATAACAATTTTTATTATTAATAAATACTTGAAATTGAAATTCATAAAAAAAATTAGACAAATAAATTTAAAATACCCACATACTTTATTAAGATTCGATGTAAACGAGCGTTGTTTGTAATGTTTCGCAGCGTTCCTCAAAATTATTAGAACCGTTCGATATTAATATACACTTTTACAGCCTACGAATAAAAATAAACCTCAAATTTTGTAAAATTAATATAAGGGTGGAATTTTTTTGGGTTCAGTTTCGAAACGGCAAAAAATGAACCTTTACAAATTCACAAATTTTAAAACATTAGCATGCAGTATTTAACTAAGCAGGAAAGTTTACTTGTATTTACCAGCATCTACAGAAATTTGATTTTTGTACAGACATCTCACTTTATTAACCTCAGTTTTAACATCAATGTTTCGCTAAAGGCGATATGTGTTAATTAGTGTTATTTTATATATAAGATAATAACAATTACGATTCGCTACTGGTGATGTCATAAGACATTGTACAAAATCTATACAATACAAGAACACATGTTTCTGATAATCTGGTATTTTACAAATCTAAATAGCTTAGATCTGCATAAAATGAATTTATTATGAGAAATGCATCATTTGCGTACATATCAAAACTTATTCTGAGCCTGCTTGTGACAACTCAGGCTAGCTGAACAGACGGAGGCAGTATTTTATACAGTACATCTTTTTATATTTTTCAAAATTTCTTCAAAAATTATCCTATCTTATAGAAGTCGAAAATGATCTATAACAATGTGGAGCAGAGAAGTACGAGATTTTGAACGCGATGTAAAAAGTCTAATATCAAAATACAGTTTTTTGTGGAACTATGTCAATTTGTATTTTTTGTCCAAAATTTATGTTTTTCCATTCAAAAAAATCAGTTGTGAGCTATCAGAAGTTAAACATAATAGAGATAATTTAAAGTAAGTACAAGGAAGTTTTATGTTATGTCGTATCAAATATCTTGATCAATTAAATTTTGGGTAATATAGGTATGCACATATTGGGCTGACTACTAAATCGGAAGTATGTCTTTTTTTAACTACTATTACCATTACTTCATTCAAGTATAAAGTTAAAGTACCTATAATATTTTATTCTTTAAACAACAAACCAAGTATTTGACTTGCAAACAGTATCATGCAAGAAAAAATGAAAAAAAAAACAAAAACAAATTAAACCGAAAATTATCAACGATCAGAAATGTAAAAAGTATCGAGAGAGAAAAAAAACAATTAAAAGAAACTAATAACACTAATCCTGCAAGGAATCGTACCACAAAACTAATATTTATAATTAATTAATAATACAATTATTTGTACAAAAGGAACATAGTTCTTACCGGGTGTCCTGCGATACCTCTCGTTCTATTTTTACCATTTATTTTTCTCAAATGTTTTTTGATGTGATTGAAGATGGTTAAAAGTTAATTTGGAAAAGTTGAAGGGGTTTGATCCTACAATCTTTCCAAAATCACACACTTCTTTATATCATATTATTTCAGCTCATGTACACTTTTATTTACTAAAATATTCAATTACAAAGAAACTTTGTCATCTTTGACACCCAGCCATAATGTATCGATAGTGTTTCATCGTACAGATTGACAATAAAAATTCTGTTAGACTAAAACGAAACAATTGGAGACTGAAACAATCGAATTTCTTTTCTACTAGTCGACTAATATATATTTAGCTAACCTCTCTGTATTAGACTTGTTTGCTATACAGCAAAATTTAACATTTCATTGCTGTATATTTTACATTTATTTAGTAATTACGTCATCTTGGCAGCATACTGGCATTAAGACTTTTGCGTTTTGATACGGAACTTTAAGCAAACACTAGTGAGTGTCTTCTTTAGCTTATTACTTTGTAGTTTAAAAGTTATGTTATGGTCGTTTTGGTTAGTCTGTTGTTGTTTATTATAGTGTTACATGTATATAAACTTTGGTATAAAAAGACGTATAGTCTAATGTCAAACCATCAGTTTTGTTGTACAAGTAATAAGTTTTACACGATAGTGGAAATATAAATATATAGATATATGTTTATAAAGATTGTTGAACATTCATTTATCATTCATAACGTTAACTAAAATGTATAGAAAGTTTTCTTCTTATAAGTTTTAAATATTGTTTTGTAATTATTATAATTAATATGTGCTGTGTTGTTACTACAGCTGCATAACATAGCAATATAGACAGTTTGAATAAAAGCACTAAATATTTCTTCAATGAGCATTTATAGTCGCATCAATGAATGTTTTTAGTATTATTTAAAACCAGAAACATTTCAGATAGGGAAAATAATCCAGAGGGGGAATAGGCAATGTCGTGACTGATGTACCAACACCCAGCCTGAATCGCTAATGATAGAAGTTTGAATTTCAAGAAGATATTGATGTTATACTGTAGGTGTCACTTAAGAAAGGATTTTTCGAAATTCATCCCCTGAAATAGGGGATGAAAGGTATATACAAAATAATCTGTGGTGATTACAATGCCCTATATATCGGTCAAACAGGGAGATCCTTTCATATAAGAAAAAACGAATACTTATCCTCATATAGATTAAAAAAACAAGACTCAAATTTTGCAAATCACAGGACTATAGAAGAGGACTATACACCAAAAAACATCTTACATATCACTGAAAAAGGACAAAAACTCAACTTGCTAGAGTCACTGGAAATGGTTAGACACAAAGGAGGCTCTGACATTGTTAAACGACCAAACTGACCTAACCTCATCTTCTTTGTTTCAGCTATTGAAATAAAGAAGAAATTAACATTTCAATGTCAGGATCATTAGAATTTGTACATGTTTAAACCTTCACCTTCTAATATTTTTAGCTTTCCACATACGACTTACATATTACATGTATTTAATTAATCTGACAATATTTACTTATAATACCTATTTATACAAATTACACGTGACATATTTATAAATTTTTGAAAAACAAAAAACAAATTTATTAAATTGACCTTCAATGTAAATAGAAATAATTTTAGTAAAATAATATGTACTTTTAACAAAATATTGAACAAGTTGTTAACTTGTTTTTTATTACCTGTAATTACAAAATAAGCAAACAGTATATAAACCTGTAAAATTTTTAATTTTAACTTTATGTTCTAAAGATGATCAAATAGATCGAAAACATAGATAAAAGTAATACAAATATAACATGCGTTGTTTTAATTTGAATGTGGAATACCACAAAGTAAATCTCAGCACAATGAATAAAAATATGAAGTTTGTATCACTTATATAGGCAGCGTGAAACGTTTGTGTATTCTGTATACACAAACATACAAAGAGAATAAAGACACGAAGAGGTTATAGCATAGAGTTCGTACAAAACGAAGTGGCACCGAGCAAGAGAGAGTGTAGATACGAGTGCACATACATATACATCATACACTCTCTCTTGCTCGGTGCCACTTCGTTTTGTACGAACTCTAACAGGGAATATAATTATAACATAAGTCGATCACATAAAATAGGAGTGACGCAGTTGGTTACGTACTAGATCGGATATCTAATCAATCCTGGTTGCAGTCCCCGCTTCTGTGTAATTTTTTTCGTTTCTTTCTATTTTTTAAAATGGAAAAACAAAAATTGTTTAAAAAGAAAAAGTGAAAATGTAATCCAAATCTATGTTTTACATGTTGCTTATTTAATAAGTAGAGATGTATAGTAAGTATATCGAAGGTAGAAACAATATTAAGAACTACATTGTGTTTATTTTCGTTCTTTAATTCATTTATCACACCAATTTGAAAAGCACAGTAGAAAAAAAATGATTTTCTTTTGTGAAATTAATTTTTTTCTTCTTTATTTTCGTTTGACAAATTGAGTGAGGAAGATCATATTAACTAGTCGTAGGTTGACGGAAATCCATTATATTATATTGAAATGAAACACATGTCTCAACTTTTTTGTATATTTTTTATGAATTTCTTATTGAATAAATTCAAACATAATTCACATACAGAAAATGTTTAAAATTTGCAAAATTTAACTAATCTCGGACACGTTTTTTTCGAATTTGATGATAAATATTCATTTACTTAAACATGTAAAAATAACAAGTGAAATTTACAAAATTTAAAATACTCCCGACAAATTTTTCGGGGTCGGAACCTTTTTTCTTAGAGCCTTCTCTAAACTGAACCAAATTTGAAAATTATCGCCTATAGTTCAGTTAAAACGAAACAAAAGAAAATCAGAATCGGTTCATCCGTTTAGGTGCTACGATGCCACAGACAGACAGACAGACAGACACATACACATAGCGGTCAAACTTATACAAACTCTTTCTTTGGTTCGGGATTAAAAATGAGTGGAATTATTTATACTTTTATATACTTTGCAAAAGAAAAGGCCTTGGGAATGTTAACTTTTTCAAAATAACAACATCCTTATTGGCATTCTGATAATATGAATGGTTCATCTTATTAGCAAAGATTAACAAATAATAATGTGGGTGGCCTCTGTTATAGGCGTATGTCAGAAAACGGAGGTCAAACCCCATTATTATTAATGGGGATGAATTTCGTTTAGCCATTTTAAAACATCTACAATATTTTGCATGTCTACTTCTCTGCTTACATCTTCTCAATTCTTCTCTGCCTATAAGACTTTTAACGCATTATTTAGAGTTCATAGATATAAACTTTCCAGAAAAAGGATGGATGAGTAAATAAATGATTCATCCAGCTTTTGAATTTCATGTGAAATCCGTAGTTGTTGGATCTGCGATAATGGATCATTTTCATATCACCATGGAAAAATCATAATAAAGAGATCCAGTAGTAGGATCTCAAAAGACGTATTATTTTTAAAGTAAATAAAATGTTCATCAGTAATTTAACGCTCATTAGTACCTGTAATCATAATATAAAATCAATGAAATTATATCGATCCAATAAAAAATAATCATTCAAAGAATTTAAACAAAGAACGTATCTTACATCTACAAATTACTGTCTCATACTCACTCAAAAATAGGAAGCCATCCAACACCATTTGTTTAGTATAGTAACATTACCAAAATATGCGATACGATAAATTCTAATCACAATTTTATCTATATGGATTTACACCGTTTCCATAAAATCACATTTAAATTGGATTACCTACCTAGAATAGATTTTGTAATTTAGATAATTTAAATGATTAAAATTTAAATAAAGAGTGTAGGATTATTGATCGAATATAAATGAGAATACCTATTTATGTTATTATCAAAACATTGAAATGTAGCTGATATATTAATATATACGCATTATAGGAAAATTGTCTGATGTATAACTTTACATATTACGGCAGTTGATACTACTTAACTTCCTTCGATTTCATTAAAGCTCAAAAGGGTATTATCGTTAGTCAAAAATAAATATTTATACCTTGTTTTCTCAGGATATTGGAGACCCTTTCGGATGATTCACCAAAATACGTTATCACCTTGAAATTTTATTTATTCTATATTTTATTTATTGTAGATACTTAAATTTTCTACTTTTTTGTATCACTAATCGGTCATGACCTATACGACTATGAGGATTGACTATTTGACCGATATGTCTTCTAATATTTGTTTAAACAAGAAAATAATAATAACTTAAATTAAAGATTTTGATCTGGCATCATTTATTAGATTCGATTTGATATGAAACTATTATAACAGTCATGTGGATTACTATGTAAGCGTGTTATGTCATCGATAAATTTGAATCTGTCATTCAAAGACAGCAAGAATACTATGTTAACAGAGTTATAAATGTAATGAAATATTTTACCCGGGATACATAGCTCTATTTTCTAACATACATATTCTACCAATCTATTTATTACAATGTATATAATACATATTGTAGACCGGTAGCCAAATGACAAGGAAGAGGATATTTCTAAATTCAAGCCAATCAATTTAATAATATTCCGAACAAATATAATATATATAAAGAAAGACATATAGATGGATTAAGAGCCATGTCATTCTTTTCATTAACTAAAGCTGATAATTTGAGGAATAGTTATAGTAGTTGTGTACACACACATACTGTGGTCAGTCAAACGAACGATAGAACAGGGGTCAGATATACGCTATCGAAACGGTGCAGTTTTACGTGGTACTAAAATGAATTTACTAAAGCTGAAAATTGTTATACAGATTGAATATTGCATATAAATAACAGATATGATTGTCAGTCAGTTAGATGTTAGACCAGGGCTGATTATGATTTATGAGAAAAGGGCATTTATGATTTCTACTCTAACGTTTAACTGACTGAATATCATTACTGTTATTTATATGCAATATACCAACTGTATAAAAATTTTCACCTTTAGTAATTTTATTATAGTACCTAGTAATACTGCACCGTTTCGATAGCGTATATCTGACCCCTGTTTTATCGTTCGCTTGACTGACCGCAGTATGTGTGTGTACACAACTATTATACTCAAACCTCAAATGATCAGCTTTAGTAAATTCAACACATTCTTGTGGAAAAAAAATCGAAGGAAGCATGTGGACATGTTGTTTTTATGTCTCCATTATGAGTGAACGCATAAAAATATAAGTTTAAGGGTGTCTTTAATAATAAATATATTAAGTGTGTCGAGAGGACTTAGTGAACTGAACATTATGCGATGGTAGAAAAATGAGTGACACTTTTTGAACTATGGTTACATTTTATACATAGCAACAAATTTGAATCAAAAAATGTAGCAAAAAGAACTAATTTTTTATGTACAACAGAAAAAATGCTTATATTTTATGTATGGATATATTTCCTGGCTGATATACTAGCTGTTTTTGCAGCTTTGCTGGCGTCGGTTAACGAATCATTTTTTAATTTTACTTGCGACAATCTATTCAATAATAATAACAAAAAACAAGAGTAAATTGTTGAAATACCATGTATAGACAGTGTTGATGGCGTAATCGTATGTTTTTTTACGTCACGTAAATAAAGATATATATCCACTCTTAGATAACCACACACACATGACTGATATTCCCATATAAAACATACTATAAAATTTGCACCTAATTTGCGACCTCGCGGGTAAACAGTGATGTTAACCACAAAAAATTTTGTTAGAAGCATCAATATTATTAAGCATTAGGGTTAAAATATTTCGGGAGCGACTCAAAAATAATCCATCTGGTGAAAAGCAAGATATTACTGAAATTTTCATTAAAAAGAGGATAAAAAACTGTAGCAATTTTTAATCTGGCAACATAAGTTTTTGGTCTCCTAAAAGTCTCATCGAAATATATGTATATATGCGAACAGATCTCTCCTAACATTTTGTACCCTTCTGATCTCAATATTGATTTACTGTAAGATGAAAGTAACGGATTTGGTTCTAAAGGTTAAATCCACTATAACTTCTTTGGACGATAAGCCGTTGGTCTATTTTCCACATATATTATATGTATACATACACATATTGATAAACTATTTATTATACAATAGTGACACATACGAGCAATTTTTTATATTTTTGTTTAAGATTAGAATCATTTTTACCCTGTAGATATCATTTTATTTGATTCTTTTTTTCTTTGCTTTCCTTTGTTCATCATACATACAAAAGTATTGTTCCTTTAATATTACACTTAATGTTACTGTTGTTACTGGGTACAATGTATAAAATATACATGTATATCTGTATATATCATTAAATATTCAGTTTTTAATATCTCAGAACAAAATGTTACATGAAAAAAAAAAAACAACACAGTTACAGACATGAAAATAAATGGTTGTTTTATATATAAATGTGTGTGTGTGTGTGTGTATAAGAAAACAAAAAAAAAATTGTGTTTGTATGAAGTAGAGATGAATAACTAGAAGGTACTTTATTATTTTTAGGATTCCGATTTAGACAAAAAAATTTAAAGTATGAAAATTAGAATTTATCCTTGTATAACATCCTAAGGAGGAAAATAGTATTAGTTATTAAGGATTCTTGATAGTTTGCCACCAAGCTAGAGTTTGAGGCCAAAAAACTAAAAAAAAAGACATATCATAACTCAAATGAGCTTCGTTCATTATCGTTAGTAAGTAAAAAATTTTTTAGTAAAAGAAAGTTGAAGGTAATTATACTTACCATAATTTGTCTTCTATTGGTTATCATTTTATCTCAAGGTTTAAATTTACAGAGATATCATTATTACAAAATTTTCATTTCAATTTTTAAATGGAAACTTTGCATGCTGCCCAAAAGGATCAAATTTTAAATCTATGGGAGGCTATTGAGAAGCACAAATATAAGAGAGGGAGATCAACATTTCTTAACGACCAAATAAACTTTTATTAGACCTTTTTGAAATTATCCAATAGCCATCTCAAAATTTTCTCTCCATTTTAACGAAAAGATCATAGATCTTCATGTGTAGTATATCTATCGTTTTCTTATTTGTATTTTTTTATATATTGTTAATCTTACTTGTTATCTTTTTTTATAAATCTTGTTCGTAGTACCTGCTTATTATCGATTTAAATTTCCTTTTATGTAAAATTTAATCTACTATAAAAATTCTCTCCTTGTTATCTAATTATCTTAAAATTTTTATCTATCCTAAAATTTTATCTATTGTTTTCTTATTTTAAAACTTTTTGAAAATTTTGTTTTAGGTAACCTTCATAAATTTCTATTGTTTTTAAGTAAAAATCTAGTTTGTTGAATATGGTAACACATTCTTTAAAAATACGAAAATTTTGGTTTAAAAAACCAAAAACAATGAAATATACTTTACAGCTTTGAAAAAGGTAACTACATTTATAAAATATATTACCAAAATTTAAAAAAAATTAAATAAAAATAAATAGTTGCGAATAATTCATCTGAGTGTTTTGATTGTATCGAATACGAAAAAATCGTTCTAATATTTTTAATCTTGCTTTTATTTTTAAATATTTTCTGAGCGGTCTTATGATTGGACATGTTTATGAGACTAGATTCTCACTAATAAGGAGGGAGAAATTATAGAATTAATTTTAGTATCCGTTGGGTACATAGTCGTGGTAGGAACAATCAAATCGATGCCAGTTCTTCCAGCGGGTTATTTTCGCTTAAAAGGTGGTTGTTATAACAAATTTTTCAAAATTTTACATGTAAATTGTATAGCAAAAGTCAAATTAAAATTATTGAAAATAACAATTAATTAAAGTTGTTGCATTAGAAATTGTGAAAATAGGAAACGAAATTGCATAAATATTTTTTAAATGTAAATTAACATAATTTACAATTACAATTAATTACAATTATTTATTTAAATTTGATAGAAAATATTTTTAAATTTGCAAAGTAAACCTCTTTAAACAAACCATAGAATTATACGTCAATTCATACAATTTTATAAATAAAGTTGTGTATTGTTACCATGGAAAACGCTACCGTGAAAACTCTAATAATGAAAAAGATAGGAGATATTTTCTATCACTTTTATAACATAATTTTAAAGTTAGAAAGTTAAAGAAGGGTTTATATTTTAAGTTGAATTAACCGTTATTGTTCCAATTGATGCCCTCAGACATTTTCCGATCGACTTGATTTTCGAAAGAATATTTATTCCTAGATGAATGCTTGGAATAAGGGTCAGTGTATTTTTAACAGTGTCAATAATGGATAAACAAAAATAAAACATGTTAATTTTCAAAAATGAATTTATTAAAACCACTACAATTGCATTCGTCGTGTTGTTAAACTGGTGTCATGACTCCTAGAGTAAGATATCTTATATAAACGTTACAGTTTATTCATAAAAATACGTTTACTTAATTTAATATTTAATCAACGGAGAAGTTAATAATGTAAATCGAAATAAAAGTGGTTCATTTGGAATTGAGTTACAATACATAAGTGGTGGAAGTGCAATTAAATAGTGAAGTATATCGATTATTACTATGCAGTATATAATTATTTGCGCTTCCACCATATTTTTATAAATGACTTAAATACAAATAGACTACAGGCTCTTGTTAAAATTTTTCAAGTGATATGGCACACCAGGAATCATGTTGAAAAAGATGTTTCAATATGTAAAAGAAAGTTTAAGCACCATGGCGCCAGTTTTTCACGGTACAGGTGGCATGTCACACCCCTTGAAAGCTCACCCCTGCACCAGTAATCATGTACGGCGTTAAAAGATACTAACCCTGCCTACGTATTGAAAGTGAATGACATAAATGTAGTTTAAAAAGTTTTTAATTTTTTTAGTTGTGTTTTGTGTTTTTTTTTTTTTGATGAAAAGTTTTAGAAAGAAGCCCAATATAGCTGGAAAAGTATCAATATTAGTTCATTAACCTAAAAACTATTCCAAATACTTCTCTTAATGCTATTTATTTTTCAAATTCAAGGTTTTCAAATGTATTTAAAAAAAGTAAACCTTTTAAACTCAAAATTCCAAAAAGCGACAGGATATGTTGATCTTAATTCCATTTTGATATCCTTTTGAGTAAGTAGTACATATGACGCATGAAATACAAATTTTGTACGCGTATTCTTAACATCAATATTTACTTGATATTGTATTGATTGGAAATCCTGAAAAATTTTTGATGGGTTTGTACTTAGAGAATATAAAACAATTTTTTGAACTTCAACTCAAATGAACCATCTTTTTTGCAGGAGACCAATGTAGGCTTATTCGAATATTTTTCATTTTGTTATAAAATATATTTGTATATTGTTATACGAATACAACATACTCGTACTTCGTACACACATAAATACTGAAAAAAAGAAGAATGCGACATAAAATATATCCCTAACAATTCATACAAATTTTATTGTATGAAATTCATTCTTTTTTAATAAATAAAATTCATGAATCTTTTTTATTATGATCATTCTTGCAAGTCTTTAACGAAAGATTAGATTAAATATTGTCCTTTTATTAAATAAACGTTTTTTATTCAGATCTTTTAAAGTCTATCTTGTATCCACGCTTTAAATTATTTTTCGATGTTTTTGTTTTTTATGTAAAACGATTTATAAAGCTAGAACTAAGCGAGGTTGAAATTTCGAAATAATTCGAAAGTAATTCCAAATAGTTCAAATAAACCAAATTTATGGTTGGAACTTCGATAAATAATTGAATTGAAGTAACTTTGTATTTTTTGAGTGTTTTGAGACAAAAATATTTGTATACGATCATGTCTCAAAAATTATATCCTACTTATTGTTGATTTTAATAAAAAAGCTTGTCTTTATAAAAGTAATATTTACTTAAATTTAGAAATAAACGTTATATTATGATAAATTAATTACCGTGTATACTAACAACTATACTGTTTGTAAACTATATTGTTAGACATTTATAATATATGAAGTAAGAAGAGTTCTTACGGACGTGCTTATGCATATAACAAAGAGGGATTGTATATGTGTATACATGAATCCAGCCGGTCAGACTCATCAATTGAAGGCATACATATATAATACCAATCACAAACAGTAAACCATAGCCATAACACACAATACACATTCCCTCTTTGTTTTATACATAAGAATGTTCACAAAAACTCTGCCAACTTCATATATTTTACATGGCTAAAGAGATAGTTTAGAATCGGTATATATGGACATTTTTATTTATGATACAACATGTAGGTATAATATCCCTATATCTATCCCTATCCCTATATATTACAAATGTGAAAGTAAGGATATTTGTTTGTTTGTTACGCTTTTACGCTAAAACTAGTAAATGGTTTTTAATGAAACTGTACAGTAACATAGCTCATACATCAGAATAACACATGAGCTATAATTTATAAAGATATATTTAAAAAAATTAAAAAATTTTTAATCTGACATTTACTATTTTAATTTTTTACAGAAATCTTTAATTTATGGTTCAAAATGATGATTATAGATGGTTCAGATGTACGATCATCACTTTGAACCATAAGTTAAAGAATTCTGTAAAAATATAAAATAGTAAATGTGACTGAATGAATTATGACTATTTTACAATTAAAAAATGGAAAACTGTGCATACCAAAGAGATTATATATATAGAGGGAGCATTCGAAGTAATTCATGTTCCAAATTTAGAAAGAGATACAAAGGAAGTAATGGGAGAGTTATCCTTGTCATACGTTTATAATCACCACCCAGTGGAACAAAGCTAGCTTTATGAGGCTGCCTCTTTCTTAAATTGGCACAACTTTTCAACACAGTAAGTATATGTATCGCACTGTCTAGTATTACTATGTCTATGGTGCATTCCTTTTAGCTGCGTAAAACAATCTCTTCAAGTGTTATGGAAGCGAGGCCAGTGAAGCGGGCGGGTATCAAGCTAGTATGTAAATAAATTTTATTTTTATTAGCATATTACATACACATATAATGTACAATATGAATTATGAATTCATTGTAAAAGCTCTTTGACTAGAATTTTAATTAAAAATAAGGTGCTATTTTAAAAGTATTAAATATAATATACCTTGTATTCCTACTATACTGTATTGCAGGTGAATGAGTTATTAATATTTTATATTTTTATATGAATAATAATAAATAATAAACATTCCAATGTTTTTGTACATCCTCACTCTGTACAACCTTACTTTTTGTACACCCTTACTGGAGATTCGACTTGTATTGTATTTATTTTATAAACAATTCTTTAATAGGTTATTTGAGAAGATGATGATATTATGGAGGCGGTACGGCACTCCTATTGTTGTTAGAATAAGGTGTAATTATGTTTGAAGATATTCACTTATTTATGTTATAATGTTTTTGTATAACCTGTTTATTTCGTAAGCACAGAATCAAAATAAGCGCCACGTATTAAATATGTTTGTTGCGTAACACATTAGTTAAGTATGTGAAAAAGTAAAATCAAATTCTTTATTCAGATAATATGTTAGGACGTTCATTAATTAAATACCGGTTTATAAAAGTTTTTTCGAATGTTTATAATATTTCAACTGCTATATTATTAAATTTGCCGCCACTAGCTCTGTTATGCGTAAAACGAATATAGTGTTTTTGGAAATACTTATTTTCATATTATCTCTATATATTATAAATGCAAAAGTAAGCATGTTTGTTTGTTTGTTTGTTTGTTTGTTTGTAACACATTCACGCTAAAACTAGCGAATGGTTTTTAATGAAACTGTACAGCAATATAGCTCATACTTCAGAATAACACATGAGATATAATTTATAAAGATATATTAAAAAAAACTAAAAATTAGTTTAATTTTACATCACCATCAATTACAGATTTCTGTAAAAATTGTCAATATAAAAATTTCACGTCCATCTATTCTGATATGCTCAATGAATAATTACGTCTATTATACATTAAAAAAAAAATTGAAAACCATACATATATTTTACCAGTGTAAAACAATCCTTACCATTATTTCGAGTGTTATAGAAAGGGGATAAGCGACAGCAATCTTAACTTATCTTTACTTTTAAACCCAGCGAAGCGGGTGGGTATCACTCAGGTCTGATATATTCTATGATCGTGAAAGTTTGTGAGAATGGATGGAAAGATGGATGTTTGTTCATCTTTCACGAAAAACTACTGAACGGATTTGGATGAAATTTGGAACACAGATAGTTTATAGCGTGGAATAACACACACTTATTATCTTGATAGTATGTTCCCGTGGGACAATTATTTTGGACATTTTTTTTTGTACTTTATAATACCTAACATCCACTTACAATAATTTCACGACAGCTAAAAATTATTTCACCTACACAAAGTTACATTATCAGCGGGTGTCATGGGCTTAATTTTATTTTCAAAAAGTTTGTCAGTATTCCACACCAAAAAAATATAATCCATAAAATTGTGAATGTAAGGGGAAAGATTTATTCCCTAGATTCGTTTAAAAAGACATATTATTTTTTTTTCTAAGCTTTGTAAAATTCCTTTCCCTCTTCCGAATCTTATTTTTGCAGTCGGAAGCCATATTCCTTTCCACGAAACATTTTGTTTTTGAAACTGTCCTCACTCATTTATCGATATTGTTTTTTATTTCGGCTACAACGTCTCTTTTTCCATACAGGTTTCGAGATTTGTGAGGGTTTTCAGCAATTATTTGCAGACCTAATCACCTAGCTGATTAATAATAAATAAGACTTTCCAAATAAAATATCGAACATCAGTATCTAGTCATTAATTCTTTGATATTTGTTTTCAAATCAAATAAATTATTAAAAAATAAAGAACTACTTAATAAATCATTTTAATCGTTCTTAAGAATTATTTCGAACACGTTAAAATTTAAAATCTTTATGATTAATAAAACATAAATGTTTGAATATCTAAGAAAAACTGTTTTTCTATTCATTAGCATGCAATACAAGTTTTACTTTCTTTTATTATTATGCTATTCCTTTACTGAATATGAATTCTTCTTACGTACATTCAATTATTATTTTCTTTTTTAATGTGATTACAAAGGTTGATTAAATTGGAATTATGTTTCATTAACTTCCAAAACTTATATCTTTTTAAAGTATCAAAAAAATATATATTCGAGAAAATGTAAAGTAATACAACTTTATTTATTTATTATTTTAAAAACAGTTTATAACTACAGTTAATATAAGGTTCTCTGGTCACAAAGATCACAAACTAAGAGCAAATATTTGTAAATGTCTTCAGAACTTCAATCACAAATGTTATAATCTACAGTACAGAGAGGGGACCACTTCGTGAGAGGCTTCATTTCAGTATAACCTAAAACATTTACATTTACGAAAACTTAGAAATTGGGGCGTTTTCAATATGGGGAAGACGGGAAACATGTCAATTAAACTATGAAAAAATATGAACAACCGTTTGCTTTTTTCTTGAATGCAAGATATATGAATGTAATAAGAGAGAACAATAGTGGCCTACAAAAATATTGGACCTGGTGTGAACTCTATCCCCAAGATGTCGGTAAAACGGAGGTAAATTTATGAACAACCGGCCAATTTTTAAAAATTTTTTTAATAAAGGTAAGTAAAATTAAATGTACCACCATGTACCATTTTCTGGCTTGCGCCTTAAATATGTCAGTTTAACGACTATATGTTATGCTAACGCCCCAATTTCCAAATTTTTTTTAGATAAAAATGTTGTAGGTTACACTGAAATGAAGCCACTCACAAAGTTTCGTAAGTGTGTTAATAGTTTCAAAATTTGGATTAATTAATCATAGATTAATCTTGTTTTACGTTTTTTCAATCACATACTTCTCTGCTCTACTCTTTATACTACAGCTTTACAATTTAATTTTTATTTTAATTTAAACATATATATACAAAAGCACCCATTACTAAGGTCATATGACTTTTTTTCAACTAACTTTTATTCAAAGTGGTAACGATGATGTCAAGTAAATAAATAGGTAGTAGAAGGAGGAGCTGGCTTGATCTTAGAGAATATACTTGCATACACACTCATACCATGGCCTATATTCAAAGACTATTAAGCAAATAAAGATGAATGGTATGTGTTAGTATACTTACGTGAACAGGCATAAGTTCATCACACACCGTCATTCTATCTATGTAGGTAGAGTGTAATTCGAACACATAGAAAATATTCTTTACATTGATATTCTCACCACGTCCATATCTAATGGTAGTAACATACCTAAAGCCAACCAAGTAGATATCAATGTATAAATGTGTATGTATGTACACACGAAATGAAAAAAAATCAAACCTATTGCACTTGACTTTTTTGTGCCAATAAGAATTTTAAAGGAGATTTGATGCGAAGAGAATCCAAGTTAATAGTTCGATCAGTCAATAAGGAATATTCATGTATTTTTTTTATATTTTTAATTCATTGTTTACACCGTTATAACAAACTAAAAAATATAAATACTGCTTAAAAATGCTGTATTTAAGTGTTAAAAAATATTTAAAATACATTATAATTTTGAGATATTTAAACGCAGTTTTTTGACGCTCTCTGTTGATGACGTATAAGTACGTGATCTGTTAATTGGTGACCGTTCAATGTATAATTAACACTTTAAAAAAATGAATTTGCAACACAGAATTTACACTCGTTATTATTAAGTTTTCTAATAAAAATCCGTAGAATAGTATAATTTAATGAAATACTATATAAAATGTAAGTAATTAATATCATACAGTATGTCAACAAATTTGACAAGCCCGTACTATGATGTCACGTCCGTATAAAAATTTGAATTTCCGTTTTAGAAATTTTTAAATGTCCTCACTGAATTTGTACTTTTATTAATTAATTTTAAGTAATTAAAAAGATATTAATTACTAAAATAATGGTTTAGTTGAAATGTCTAGTCAATAAAGTTACGGAAGAAAAATATTTGAATCAGATTTAAATTTCATAAATATTCCCTATTTATAGATAACATTTCAATTGATTAATCACTGTAGCACGTTATGAGCAGTCGTAGTGGCAAGTCTTTGATCATGTTTTAAAAATATTATGAAAATTGAAAACAAGAAAATGGACTGGTCTCGGTTCTTTAAGTTCTAATAATTCTATGGTAATCTCAATTCTACGAACGCATTACAAGCTGACCCATCACAAATACAGGTCAAATAAAGACACAAAAATATTTCATAATTAACTAGCTGGACCCTACCACGCTTCACTGTGGCGCAGTATGGTTTCATGGAAATAGATGAAAAGTTTAACAGCTAGTATATCTTATAAAATTTGATAAACCCTGCATAAAAGAGTTTGCAGTATATCACATATTACGAAGGTATCACAACTTTTTTTTTTTTGCTTGCAAAACATTTTGCGTTTTGAGTTTTTTTTTTTTTTTTTTTTTTTTTTTGCGATTTTACTAGCGTATTACAGAAAGATCTGAAATTGCTTAATTTTTTTTGAATGTGATGCTACATTTCTATACCATCACCAAGAAACGTCTCAAGAACTGCCTGCCAACCAAATATCTTGTTCATTGATTCATATCTTACTTTATACATGCAATGGCACGTTTCATCTCATCTTACATTTTCCAAAAGGTATTACATTATATGTTCTATGTATGGATGTATATAGATGATAGTAAGCTATTCCTTCTCCTTGTTTAACTCACATTTAGATTCTGCATGCCCATCTCAACAAGCTCCTAATACAAACCTACCTCTTTCTCTCAATGGGATGTAAACTTTCAAACTCAAACCATCATCAATTTTATTCAATGTGATTTCTATCAAATGCGATGTGATTTTTCTACAATCATTTAGTAAATATGTAAATGTATATAAATGTTATTAAATGCAATTTTTTTGATTATTTTTAGGGTTCAGTTTTATTAGAAAAGCATCCTTTTTTAATGAAAAAGAAAATTGTCTTGATTAATCTAGTGTCGCAAATTATAGACCCCACCAAAACGGGAGGTTGTTGAATTTTTTTATATTTATAGCATAAATGGTCAGCGTCAATCGTTCGGTAATCTTTTGTCGCTTGATACATAATTTTATATAAATTTATTTTTTAATGCACTAGCTAATAAAAAATATTTTGATTTCGTGACTTTTGAATGATGTTTGAGAGTGAAAATATTAGAGCAGAAAAATTATCTAAATAATTAAATTTATTTTAACTAATTTAACCTTCTATCACAAGTTATTTTTAATTTACTGAGTACGACTTATATTAAGCTAACGAAAATACACAAACTAGCCAGAAAATTTCCAAAAATTTTTTGCTTACGCCTTTACTCTCGTAATGAGACAAATTCTCGGCCCCCAAGTTCTGAAGGACTTGAAAATAATATATTTAAAAAAAATTGTAGATTGGTTGAAAATTCTGAAAAATTCATTATTCGAAAAGAGGTATAATTATGTAAAGGTAGAAAAAGTTTCATCACATGTGATTAAAACGATATATAAAAATTATAACTGTTTTAAATCGAGCGTGGTCAAAATACTCATAATGCAAGTGCTGACGGGTTAGAATGAGGGGGGCTTAAGAAAAACCATTTAATAACAATGTAACAGTTCACCTGTTAAGTATATCGTTTCAAGGAATTTATTGTAGAATCTTCTACGTTCTGATCAACCCTTTCCTCACAATTATTTTTTTTGAACATATACTTATATCAATATATTCTATGTCTAATATATTCTATGTCTATATTCTAAGTCTTCGTTGCAGGTATTAGGTGTGAAACAATTCCTTTTGAAATCCCAATTCTTAAGTTTCTTGGATAAATTTTAAACGGTCTCCCTGGGTAAGGGCTCATTGAAACGAAAATTTCCAGAAAATGAATGATTCATACTTATCACATGAATTTGAGTTTTGCTATAAATGATTTTAATTAGTCACATCAAATTCGAAATATTTCTGTTAGGTATTAATCATATCTCTAATATGAATCACTCAATAAGTTATAGACCAATTACGAAAATGCAATTTTAAAAAATTACTTCAGTAAAATATATTTTTATCTAGAAAGCTATTAAATATAAATAAACTTTAACATCTTGCCAATTTGCTATGGAAGTGACGTTACTACCTTATTTTCAAGGATGCATCTTATATAATATTAAGAAATTCTTACGTACAGTTGGTTTATGAAACTAGTTATCACATATTCACAAGATGCAAAGTTTATTTTCAACAAACATAGTTTGAGAAACTTATATATACTATATGACCGTTATTCATATTTTATCGAAATTTACTCTTATTTTACAGATTATCTGAATGCGAAAAGAATACAAATTCATAAAAATATATCGTAACTTGATACATTGAATGAATGCATGCCCATTGCAGTTATAACTCTGGATCTATGAAATAAATGATTCCTTTTTTAAAATTCAATTTTTTTATTTGTTTAACAAGTATATCGTTTGGAAGTTTGGGGCCAAGTTCATTTAAATGTTTATCCGGCAGGGCTTATTAAATGACATAAAGTAGTAAGAACACATAGTCTACAAGCCCATGCTGAAATTTTTCGGGTAAAAAATGACTCCTATTTAAAAAAGTAAGTTTAATCACCATAGCGTCAATTTTGCGTGGTGCAGGTGAATACAGATAGTATAAATGTCACACCCTTTACAGTATCTCACCTCTGCATCAAATATGTACGGCGTTGCTGTATACTAACTCTACATAAGTATTCGAAGCGAAAAACATAACTGCCGTACAGAAATAAATCACGTAGGGCTTCAGAAATCGACGGGTGATCAAAAATTTTGTTTAACTTTCGGTACCGAAGTTACCTTAATTTATTTGTTTGCGGCATTTATGCAATTCGCTTCGATTACATATGCAGAGTAAGTATGCACCAACGCCGTACATATTTGATGTTGCAGGGGTGAGATACTTAGGGGGTGGCATATTCTCACCAGCACTCAACTGGATCGCGCAAAACTGACGCTTTGTTTCTTATACTTACTTTTAATTTAAGTAGCATCTTTTTTTACATGCTACCTGGTGGGCCATTTCAAGTTTCAGCATGTGCTTGTAGTCTAATAGTCTAAGAGGATAGTTTAAGTTTTGCATATCAAAACCAGCATTACTATTGTTACATATGCTTCCATTTGGTAGATCTTGGCATCTGGACCAAAAGTCTCAATGTGAGGTAAATGCAAACGTTGTTAAGTATATGTGAGTAATTCGGTATTTTTTCTGGGGTCATTTTCGCTTAACATCCAGTTTGACATAGTAACAAAACCAATTATCAATGGAAAATAGTTAACCTAGGTAATGATTATTAAGTTCAAAACTAAATGTACATCGACACCATAACTCACCTCAAAACTAAGTGATTTATGTTTCACTTCGAAAAAAGTTTTTAAGAATAACTAACTATATTCATCTTTAATCAATTACTTAACTTTACGTTGAACAAATATCCAATGTTTACCTGTCAAAAACACAATCTGAAAATGCTATTGTAAAAATGTTAAAAAACTATTTTGTTTTTAACATTGAAACTTTTTTTACTTGCTCAACATTTGTTACGTTGATTGTGTACATGACAACATGGCATATAAATAATCATCTGGTAGGTGGAACACTTTTTATACTGGGTGGGAAATAGAGAATATTCATGAAATTTAAATTTGGATCAAATATTTTTCTTCCGTAACTTTAATGACTGGACATTTCAACTAAACCATTATTTTAGTAATTAAAATATTTTTAATTACTTAAAATTAATTAACATAAGTACAAATTCAGTGAGGGCATTTAAAAATTTCTAAAACGGAAATTCAAATTTTTATACGGACGTGACGTCAAAGTACGGGCTTGTCAAATTTGTTGACATACTGTATGATATTCATTACTAACATTTTATATGGTATTTCATTAAACTTTATTATTCTACGGCTTTTTATTAGAAAACTTAATAATAACGAGTGTAAATTCTGTGTTGTAAATTCATTTTTTTAAAGTGTAAATTATACATTGAACTGTCACCAATTGACAGATCACTTATTTATACGTCATCAACAGAGAGCGCCAAAAAACTGCGTTTAAATATCTCAAAATTATAATGTATTTTAAATATTTTTTTACACTTATATACAGCATTTTTAAGCAGTATTTACATTTTTTATTTTGTTATAACGGTGTAAACAATGAATTAAAAATATAAAAAAATACATGAATATTCCCTATTCTACTCAGTAGATATAAAAAAATTCCCATTCGTTTGCTTTAAGCTACCCCTTCTTGCAATTCCAACACAGGTATTAAAAAAAAAGTAAATGTTAATACAAAGAAGTTCTTTTTCACTATTTTTGAATTGTAAAGGGTTGTAACTTAAACTATGCTTAAAAAAGTGGCATTCATGTCCTGAAATTAACATCAGAAATTCATAAAGTACATCATGGTCTATTTTTAGCGAATTAATCAGTATTTTTTAAATATTGTTTTCGTGTCATTTATTGCTTTTAAATCTCAATTTTTTTAAAAGCCTTTTTTAACATTTTTTTTTACGAATTAATAAATTTAACAAAATTGTAATTTATTAAATTCAAGTCTTTTGATACAACTTCCAAAATATTAACAAAAACTGAAAAATAATATTTAAAAAAATTCTTTTATTCATAATTTCTACCTATTTTATTCATAATTTGTAGCTAACCCAAATCGGATTGTAACCTAGATCGACTTCAAAAGTAATCACTCACAAAAACATTGTAGA
Source organism: Chrysoperla carnea (assembly GCF_905475395.1). Taxonomy (NCBI): domain Eukaryota; kingdom Metazoa; phylum Arthropoda; class Insecta; order Neuroptera; family Chrysopidae; genus Chrysoperla; species Chrysoperla carnea. The sequence goes on along the minus strand of NC_058340.1, from coordinate 52,731,948 downwards.
TAGAAGAAAAATTTTTCTTTCAAGAAAGGTTTGTTTAAAAAAATATAAAATTGTTTAAAAAAATTGTATACAGTTATTAAAATTTTTAGCAGTTTCGAATACATTTAAACCACCTATTTATCGAAACCATCCTAGAAATTGAGAGTTCAAAAGATTTACTAAAATTAATTAACATTATGATGCAGGAAAATATAAAAAGTAAGCAGTTATTCGCCTGCTTCGCTGAGAAATTTCAGTTTTAAAAACAAAAACTATCGCCCTAGCTATCGCTATATAGAAGTAAAAAGTGCTAAAAGACTTTATAAGAAGAAAAGAATGAATGTTTTATGTATTGTGTACCAATCGAATAAACAAACTTGTCTATTTGTACATGATACGTTATAACAATTAATGAAATTTATCCTATAACTTTATTATGCTCAAAACTTTTCTAGTAAATTAGAAGAAGAACGGAAATAATGATATTATTTGACTTGATCTGCAAGAGTTCTTTAAATGATGAAGAAAAAAAATGATGCTAATTATATAAAATAGATTACAGTTTGAATAATTAAATTTAAAATAATATAATAGGTTAGGAGTTTCTTGTTGATATAATGTGTAGAAATAATGTACATTTTATATGGTACATATTAGACCATAAGCTCACAAGGACGTAAAAATTTGTGTACCTGCCTTTTGTTGAATAATAGCAAGTATAAGCAAGCATGGAAATACAGAAAATTGATAGTGTTCGATGAACAGCAAGCGAATTTTCGATTTTCAAGGTATTTGATATTTTCAAGGTATTAGATGGTTCCTAAATGTCTAAAAGAATGAAAAATGGGATTCATGGGGAGAACTTACCGTAAGAATTTAGATTGTTATATCGTTAGCCACGATTAGACTTTTATTATTGTTATCTTTACCATACTTTATTATAAAATTTACTTCTTACATTAAAATTTTTACACTATTAACTTAATTTTTATACACTATATATGAAATATATAATATTATATTAGGCCTGGCCCCAAGTTTGTAACGCTCAGAAATATTCATGCTACAAACAAGCTTTTGGTTAGGGTGTTTGTAAAATCATCTAATTATAGATCGCTTTTTGTTGGACTTTGTTTTTCAGACAAACATTTTTTGCTTTGTTGTTTTCAATAATTTTTGACAATTGCAAATTTGCTCTTGATTTATAAATGTTGTTCCATAAGATTTTCTTTTAATAGATTAAAACCTTTCTGCTCAAATCTTCAATTTTTGAAATACATTTATCAATCCTATAAACGACAGGTTAAACGATTGAAACCTTTCACTACATTGTGAACTCACGGTTTATAATACACTTATAAGTTAATAAATCATTTTTTTTGTATGAGTAAAAAAAAAAATATCATCTCTCTTTTCAAACTTAGAAAAAGTTCACTTATATTTCCTTCATAAGTTTCACTTGTGTCAGTTATCACTTTGTTTAAAATAAAATTGTGTATTGTGGAAGTAAACGTATCTTTAATATTAAGAAATAGAAGGCTGTGAAAACTGTTGCTTTAAAGGTTCTGTAAAAGATGAAACGAAACTTGAATTAAAAAATCAAGTAAAAACAAACAATTGACTGAGTTAATTGTGAAATACCTTGTATAGAAAGTGTTAAATGTCAGTTTTTAATATAATAAAAAAGTTTAAAAAACCAACACAATTATGGCGGCCATTTGACGGTCATTTGTTTTGGTTTCCGAAAATTTTCTAAAGTATTTTCAAGAATTGTGATGTTTACAAAAAAATTTTTCAAACATAAGTTGTTAAACATTTGTTCTATCGTTAACGGTTTACAGGTTGGGTCCTGCGTACTCAAAATCCAATTTACCTATGTTTCTCTCATTTACAAACTCAAACTTTTCATTTACGGTGATGACAGATGAAAAGACCGACGGAAAAACGAAAATGGACTTATTAATATTTTATGAACTCCTATAACAAAACATTGTTCGTTTCATCAATATTTTTAAGCGTTAGAAACCTAGGACTATAATTAGTATACCTTGATATATATTTAATATATACACAGGCTATAATGATAAACAGTCGCCAATAGAAATGAAAACTTAAAACTTTGGAATTGCTGTGTTTATTTGAATTTTTTAATTAATTATAGTATAAATAATTAAAATTTGAGAATTTTGAAATTAAATAATTACATACTAGCTAACTCCAACCATGTTTCGCTGTGGCTTTGTCTGATATTCATTATTAGGGGAATTAATACGGCTTTCATTTTTTTTTTAAATATTATTAGTTATTTTGTAAATATTGGTTCCCGTGAGCACTTCGGAATGGAAAGTATATTTATATACAATAACACTCTTGGGTATAAACTCAATACAAATGTTTTTTTTTTAAATAATGGATAAAAATTTCATGAAGAAAATCTGATCAAACTGCACGCTTGGAATATCAATTTGTTAACTAAAAGGAAAATTTTCGTTTTAGTACAAATTGTGATTTTTTCATAAATAAAAATTTTACCTCGAACGATTTTCATTTTCTTTTAATACTTTGTCACCAATCTTTTGTATGCAATGTGATTTTGACTTATTTTAGACATCACAAAAGAATGTCTTTATGTGGTATCTAAAAGTAAAAAAAAGGAAAACTATAATACGGAATCCCATAGACCACAAACGTATGATTTACCTTACAATGAATGTGAACTTAAAATACTTTATGTATTTTTTGTTTTTGTGCAATCTCACTCAAAATAAACCGTTTTAGGGAAATTTATTTTTCAAAATATATATAATTGAATTGATATTTCATGTCTAAAGTCCTCTCATATTTAAAAAATAATATGGAGAGGAGTTGTTGAGATGTAACTTCATAATTATTAAAGGAGGTAAAAAGATCTAAGAATACTTATTTTGTAACTGATACATCGATTAATTTGACAAATTAATCGACAAATGCGATTAATTGTTTGTAAACCGATTTTTGGAAACTAAGCTATAAAATGTTCTCAATAAAGTTGGTTCAACCGTTGAAGGGCTGCGCTGTCACTGAGAAACACACGGACGCACAGATAAACACTTTAAACTTATAACACTCCTTCTTTAATCAATATCAAAATGTTGGTCAAGGACATCAGATGAGATAAAAAGAAATACTTGGAGAGCTATAATTTTTTTGAGACAAATTTTCGAAAAAATTTTAATTGAAATTGAAGTATTTGAGTTGACATTGTTCCTTTGAATTATTGTTTTGAATTACCTAATTATTTTACCATTTCACTTTTCGAAATGAATGGAGCCAGGTTTATTTGACCATTCATTTCCATAGTAATTATTTATATGTTAAAATTTTAGGGCCTTCCTTTTCCAAACTCCATCAATTTTGACGATCATCGCCAAATTTTTAGATTTTTTGGGCACGAAACTCTCAGCTCGCACATGAAATATAGCTAACACTCTCCGTTAAATTACCTTTCAAATGATACCAAAAAAATTAATCGGTTCATCCGTTTAGGTGCTACGATGCCACAGAAAGACAAACACACAGACACACCCACATAGCGGTCAAACTTATAACACCCCTTTTTTAGTTTGAGGGTTTAAAAACTCTTTTATTCAAAAACTATCTGTATCGTACATACATTACTTTAAAAGTAATATTTACATAACGTGTAGACTATAAGGAGTATATGTATAATATGTGTTGGAAATTACTATTGGGATTTTCAGACTTATTTCAATTCTTAAACCGTTAATTTTTCAATAGGTTTTACGTTTTGTATATATAATAATATTATTATATAATAACATAATAAATTTATATGCTCTTTTTGACAGATATGAAATATTAATAATTTTTTTTAAATGATCTGGAACATACTTCCACATACGGTAGTTGTTGATAGACCATGTATTTATTACATTTTATGTAAATTAAATGGAGAAGAAACAAGTTACACCCAATTACATTTGAAGCATTGCTATATAAAAATACAATAAGATGTTTTGATGGGCTGTTTTACAAAAATAGAGCATTAGTCAGAAAACAATTTTCCCATACATTCTTTTTTTGCATATTTAAGTTCGAAATATGTTCCTGAATAAGATATGTCCCTGAAGTTATATACCTCAACAGTTACGAAAACCAGTTGACCTATAATCATCTTCAAGATCTAGGTTCAATTCAAGATGCTTTTGGAATGTACCCGTTTTATACGAACAATATTTCTTAAAATATTTTTCTGTACTCACTTATCTTAAAATAAAACCTGTTTAAAGCCTTGATAAGGACTTCTGGAACATACTGTAAAGGAACGAATTTAATGAAATTTTCACAATTTGTTTTCACTTTTGAACATGAATGATTTAAATGATAATACTTACTTATCGGGCTTATTAAAAATTGATGGCAATAATATATATAAGTGCACATTCGAGCATATATGTCTCCATCTGCTTCTGTTCTCGACTACTAGTTTCCAGTTTCCAATTCCCAGTTCTCACTAATCTTTACCCACTCACTTAATCCAGCTGGTCCAGAGCCTACCGTTCTTTCTTTTCCCGATATTTTCCCAGCACTTGTCTTGCAGCTCTATCTAAGGGAAATCGAAAAACACGACCCAAACATCCAATATCTGTGATCTTATCTCGTTTCTTACGTAAGGTTCTTTATATAGTTTTAAGGTTCTTGATTTTGTACTTCTTTCCCAAAAAAAACTCACTTGCCGACCTCTAAATATTGATCTTAACGCTTTTTTCTCGCATATATTCAGCATATGTTTTTCGTTTTGTTTCAGCATCCGTAACTCGCTACCATACATTAACAGGTTGGCTGATAAGTCCCCGGTCTGACACATAGATGGCGTCGCTAGTATTAAATGCATATTATTTTTATATAGTACCAACCTTCAAATGATTCGTGTCAAAATTTGACGTCTGTAAGTCAATTAGTTTGTGAGATAGAGCGTCTTTTGTGAAGCAACTTTTGTTATTGTGAAAAAAATGGAAAAAAAGGAATTTCGTGTTTTGATAAAATACTGTTTTCTGAAGGGAAAAAATACAGTGGAAGCAAAAACTTGGCTTGATAATGAGTTTCCGGACTCTGTATTTTTTCCCTTCAGAAAACAGTATTTTATCAAAACACGAAATTCCTTTTTTTCCATTTTTTTCACAATAACAAAAGTTGCTTCACAAAAGACGCTCTATCTCACAAACTAATTGACTTACAGACGTCAAATTTTGACACGAATCATTTGAAGGTTGGTACTATATAAAAATAATATGCATTTAATACTAGCGACGCCATCTATGTGTCAGACCGGGGACTTATCAGCCAACCTATTACTGATGGGCATATTATTGTTTTGTATACTTTAATCTTATGTTCGGTGAAATGATCTTAGAGTTAAAAATATGATATGAAATACAAATTCGATTGCGGAAAGCCACGAAAAAGACATTTAATATTTTGCAACTGAATCCTAAAAATGTAGCTAATACTACCATTTCTGGTTCATTTTATAATTATATTTATTATACACAGTTTTTTACAAATAGCATACAGGTTGTTTACTATAAATTTTATAGATCTTGAGACGTGAAGATTTAATGAAATTTTCTTTTAAATTTCCATAATAATTTCTTAACATATTCAAGACATATAGCTTGGCATAACACTATTTTCTCTCCTTGCGACTCATAATATATACTAGGTAAATATATTGTGCTTATAAAATATTGAGGACACAAATACGTATAATTTGTATACTATCGGATTATATCGGTGGTGCTTAAAACAAATAAAACTTTTTTATAGAAACTGTACGGTTTTCTTCATCTCATGCGTCCTTTTATTAATCAAAACTCTTTATTTTAAATCGCGAATAATAACTCAAAAAAGTAGGGATTTGCCGATAAAGCTTACAGGAATGTTTTTTTAAATTTATTTTTCATGTAATACATGATTCAATCAAATTAAACATTGACCTCGCATCAAATCAGGTATTTTCGTTTTTTTTGATATGTTGTTTACGATGTTAAATCCAAGTTTTCGACCTCGGGAAACGACCGGATTATGCCGAAAAATATGAAAAACTTCGAAAATTTTTAACACAATTCAGTTTTTACCGATCTTGACCCGGAAGGACTGGTTTTTCATCAAAAACTATGGTATTTATTTTTAAAGCAGATTAAATTTGCAACAATTTGAAACAAAACCTTCATTTATAGGACCGATGGTTTGGGGATACAAGTTTTCAAAGTTGGTCTATTTTTGTCAAGTTACACGATTATACGCAATATATCATCTTGTAAACTGTTAGAGAGAACCAAAGTTTAATTTAAAAACTTTTATTTGGAACATTTTTTCGTAAACATCTCTGGTTTTCATAAAACTATTTTGGAGAATTTTTTATTTCGATTTTCCACAATGCTTCACAAGACCACTAGTAAAAGCTATCTGCACAGTTTTAACTCCCTACCCTTTATACTTTAGGAGAAAATGGACACCAAAATTTTGTCCTAATTTGCGCCTTCACGGATAAACAGTATTGTTTACGATTAAATGTTTCCGACAAAAGTTGTTTATTATTGTATAAGAAACATTTTTTATATTTAAACTTATGTAACTCTATATTTAAACTCTAACGGTTTACAAGGTGAAATTTTGCGAAAAATCGTATAATTTTAAGAAATGGGCAAACTTTGAAAAGCTGTATCTCCGAAAATATCGGTCCTATAAAAAACATGTTTGATCTCAAAAAGGTTGCAAATTTAATCTTCTTTAAAAATAAATTACAATTATACAATTTTTGAGGAAACATAGCCGTTCTAGGTAAAAATCAGCAAAAACTGAACTAAAGCCAAAATTTTCGATGATTTTTTATTTTTCTGCATGATTAGGTCGTTTGCCGATGTCGAAAACTTTGATTTAACATTGCCTTTACATTGAAAACAACATATCAAAGAAACAAAAATACCTGATTAGATGCATTTCTTCCATAAAAAGTTTTCACAACTTGAATTTTGTACAAAAGAACCCCTTCAACGTTAACAACCTTGAACTTAACTGGCAAAATTGTATGCACTTTTTTCTTTCTTATTTTCTATTTTTAAAATTTTTTGCTATTGGTATTTATTGAAGAACGTCCAGTATAAGCGTTTTTCGTATAGCTGCACAATAAATTTTCTAAAATATTGGGAAGGAAAAGAAATCTACACTAAAATCAACACAAATCAATAAATTATAAAAAGAATCGTCATTCAATACCAATCGAACTCTTTTTACTGAATATACGGGTAGATACATAATATAATAAATGTATTAACCGAACACATTTACCCACACCTTCGTAGATCAAGATATTAATATTCATGAGAGTATTAGATATTATGGCGTATAAATATTTATATTAGGGATCATATTATATGTATATATTTAGAATACATGTCTACCCACCATATACACCATTTATCGGGAGGCGAACTATACTATTCAACCAAGTATATGAGGGAAATGTTTGTAGATATAATAACTATATAGTATATGTTTGTTTCATTTCATTAGAAATTAGAGCAGAATTCACTGTTCTTTCGTGGAATTTAAATAAAAAATATTCCAGGGAATTAACTGGAATCAAATTACGTTTAACGAATTCTAGGAATTTATAAACATCGAAAAAAGCAGGTGAAAACTTTCGTAATTTTATTTACAGTTATAGTTTATCATTGATAATTAAAAAAATTTAATTAATGATGCAGGGTTGAAGTAGTTCTAAAGATTTTTCTTCTTAAAATTTATTAACTATAACATTGGTCATAATGGTCATTACAAGACTGCTTCAGCGGTGACTTTCTCATGATATCCAAAAAGACTTCCTTTTCAAATATTAATATATAAAAGTTTATTATGTAGCAACCAATACTTTCAGTTGCCGTGGTGTGATAAGTGGGAGCCAGGAACAATATCAACTCGATTTTTGGTGAAAACTAGATTCAAACATATGTTTTATTGTTCTGATGTACCTATTGATTACTAATTTATTGTACATTTTTTCCTATTAAAACTATAAACACTAATAAAATTAAAAAAACTATAGAAAAAAATATATTAAACAAGTGAAAACAAACAATTGACTGAGTTAATTGTTAAAATACCATGTAAAGACAATAAAGTGTTGATAACGCAATCGTTTATTTTTTACGTCATGTAAGTAAAGAAATATAGCCAAATATATATACATACATGTCACACATACACTTAACTGATATTCCCATAAAATACATACTATATAATTTGCGTACATACATACTATATAAACAGTGATACTTACGAAAAAATGTTTCAAGCAAAAGTTGTCTATTTTTTTATAAGAAATATTTTTTACACTGCAAGTTTTGTTCTATCTCTAACGGTTTACAAGACGGGTCCTACGGACCCAGGACCCAATTGACCTATGTGGCTCATTTACGAACTCGACCTCAATTTTTATGTTTTGAGCACGCATTAAAAGTTTCAGCTTGATAACTTTTATCTTTTTTGAATATTAACAAATATATCATGATATCCCAACTGGAGAATCATTGTGTATATCTCAATAACGTGACCGAGATCAGTGTAAAAGAGCACAAATATTACAGAAACATAAGTGAGGAGTGATATTTGATTGATAGAACTCTCGCGGCAAAACATGAAACCATAAATACATGATATTGTTTAACACTTAATCGATTAATTTTATTAAATTGTGTTCAGCAATAATAAATCATGTTATAGTTTTTGATTACACTGCTTGTGATGTGGGTATAAATCATCCACAAATAGTTGTTTATGTAGAAAACTATTTAAACCCCTATTTTTTGTATATGTTGTCTATAAGTGTAAATGTGTGTGTGTGTGTGCTGGATGTCAGTGGATATATTTTGACATGAATATTACAAAATTATGATACCCTGTATATATGAAATATATAACGTATGTTAATTTTAGTTCCAAGTTTTTAACGTTTAGGTTTTGGATCTATAAGACACATCTTATAAACCGTAAGAAAAAGAACAAAAATATAACTGTAAAAAATGTTCCTTGTGCAAAAACAAAGAAATTTCGTCTGAAACAAGGTGCAAATTAAGGCAAACTTTTCGTGTTCATTTTCTCAAAAACCTATAACAGAGAGTTGAAAATTGTTTAGTTTCAGCTTGTAAGTCTTGGCAGAGATATGGTGAGAATATTAAAAAAATTTTCCCAGAAAATACTACGATTTCAGAAAACTATAATAAATGGCGGCCGGACGGGTCGAAAAACTAGCTTGATACTCGTCCGTTATACTGGACTTAAAAGTAAAAACCACTGATTTATAGCCTCCACCTCTCTTGATCTCACTTATCCTCCTTCCATACATCCGAAGGGATTGTATTACACACCTAAAATATATGCACAGTTTTCAATTTTTGTAAGTGTAAAATAGTCATAAATCTTTAAAATATAACAGAAAAGATGGCCATGAATTGTTTAACATTTACTATTTTAAATATTTACAGAAATCTTTAAGTTATGGTTCAAAATGATAATCATAGAAGAAGCAGCAAAATGTGAGATTAAGTTAATTTTTTTTTAAAAATATATCTTGATTAATTATAGCTCATGTGAAACAAACATCCTTACTCTTACATTTATAATATATATGGATAGGGATAATGCAAGCACTGATATTCAACATTGTCTATAAAGATTATTTCAACAATTAACTCAGTCAATTGTTTATTTTCACTGGTTTTTATATACAAATAAAATTTTAAATGTATTGAATTATTTAATACAAGTTTGTGCTCTATCCGTGTGAAATTTATCTATGTTTTGGAACGTAACACAAAATTGTTTTATTCTATTAATTTATTATATGTGTTTAGCTTTATATAACATTAGCAACATCTGTGTCGACATTTTAATTTGAAATTGTACCCTTTTTTTGTATTGCTGATGCTGTTTATAAAAAATCGAACTTACTAGCTAAATGGCTTATTATCGACATATAGATAACAACGGATGCTTATTAGAGAAACCATTAACATTGTAATAGAAGATTTATATAAAAATATTTTTCAATGTTCTAGTTTGTGTATTTGGTATACTATTAACTATTTTTTCTTGTTTTGGGTATGTATAATAAGACATTTTAAAATTAAATGGTAAAAACATCGAAAAATTATAATATCTATACTCAAGACTATAATAACAACCCTATTTATTTTGCATAATAATTCAATATATATTTTTATTGAATAAATAAATGAACGCAACAAACCAATATACGAATATAAATGAAGCTTTGTACAGAAAATATTCATTTTAATTTTATAAAAAATTAATGACACAGCAAAAATTGTCCTGATAGCTTCCATACATTAAAAACACCACTTTGTGAATTTTTTCGAAAATATTGATATATTTTACTGTTTTACTAAGGTAAATTTAATTTTCTACCAGAATCCATTTTAAATATTGATATTTCAAATATAATTACTACTTATTATACCATGTATATGAAATAGTGTACCAAGGTATACTAAATTTAGTCCCAAGTTTGTAACGCTTAAAAATATTGATGCTTTGAACAAAATTTTGGTATAGGTGTTCATAAAATCACCTAAATAGTCCATATCCGGTTGTCTGCCTGCCTGTCGTCTGTCGTCTGTCTGTCGTCTGTCGTCTGTCTGTCGTCTGTCTGTCGTCTGTCTGTCGTCTGTCCATCTGTCATCACGATTACTCAAAAACGAAAAGAGATATCAAGCTGAAATTTTTATAGCGTGCTTAGGACGTTAAAAGTGGGGTCAAGTTCGTAAATGAGCAACATAGGACATAGGTCTTGTAAACCGATAGAGATAGAATAAAAGTTTAATGGTAAAAAATGTTCCTTATAAAAAAATAAACAACTTTTGTTTGAAACATTTTTTTCGTAAACATCACTGTTTACCCGTGAGTTGTTAACAAATTTTAAAAATAGCTAATTTAATTCAAATTTAAAAAAAAAAGAAATAATAACAGACTAAAATAATTGCCAACTTTATAAAATTATATATTCCATATGAGTACATTCTCTAATAATCATCGTTGAATTCATATACATTATAGTAGGTACATTATATAAAATATTAAGAACGAATACTTATAGTCTAAAGAAGCTAACATAATATATAGGTAGAGGCAGAATATAAGGAAAATACCATGATAAAACGTTAATTCGGTAAACTAAGTGCTGCTTTTTCTTTAAAGAAATACTTTTTAAATATTAATTTATAAATATGTATTATATACACAGAATATGAAAATAGTCATGACTTAAAGACAAATATAAGGAGCTTTGTTACTTTATACAGGATTAATATGACTACCTATATACAAAATATATTAACTTATACATAATATAAGAATAATAAGGGAGCGTGTAGTACCAGGAATTAAATTTGCATCCTCTTGTATTTATATCATTTGTTACAGGTTCGAGATAGAAAGAAAATAAGTATTTACAAATTTCAGTTAAATTGTTTTCTTGTTATGAGAAAAAAACACTTTAATGGCAATAATTCTTTTTATTTGTTTTCACACTTGTTACATTTGTAATATGTTGTGACATGTTTCGGATTCAGATTTCCAAATTGTTACGGATACTAAAATTTTTTGTGTCTTAAACAGGGTATTTTTTTCAAAGTTGGCATATGCTTGAAACTCGAAAAATAAATTTAATCGAGGAAAATGTTTCAACCGAAAAATGCTAGTTTTATAGGTACACTCCTAATACGGGTATTGAATTCGATTTAAGTTTTCAGATTCAATTTAAACCTCACTTTGATTCATAACGAGTAAACATTAGACGAAAGCTTTAAATAAGAAAGTTCTTCATAAATACGCAAAAATTTTCCGTTTTTGTCTAAACTGTACGATTTTTGAAACATTTTTCGAACAATTTTCTAGTTTAAAGTGTTTATCTATCTATTACCAGTTATGGATTAGAGTGAGCTTTTCATTGAGCCTGAAAACGTGGGTAAAGTATAATATCTGCGTAATATGTGCTCCTATAAAACCAACATTGTTTGCTTTATTGATAAGTATCTTTATCAATAAAACTTATTTTTCCAGTTACAAGTATTTGTCAACTTAGAAGAGACATACTCTATACTAAATTTTAATCCAACAAAGAAGATTTTCTTGTTGTAATTTTTCTTGTTGATACTTAACTTTACTTAGAAAAGATAGTAGAAACAAATAAATCAGTAAAAAAAAAATTTGTGTCTTCTGGTACGTAAATTTTGCCTTTATATATTTGCTATCCATATGGTTAATCAATATTTTTAAAAAAATTGAGGACATTTTCAAGGTACAACACTTAACTCTACGTATACACATTCTCTTACAATAAATATATCCTTCATAGATTACGTTAATTTATTTATTTTAGAAAAACCTTTTTATGAAAACGCTTTGTGCCATACTTAATGTATTATATTGTCCGTAATCTTTTTAGTATATACCTAAGTACTTTTCAAAGAAATTAAATTGTTTTTGCTTTATAAATTAATTTTTTTTAACAGAAAATATCTTTATACTTAATAAAGACTTTTAAGGTTAATAATACTGTTTTTAAAATTTGTCAATATTAATTCTAATTTTATAAATGAATGCACTAAAAACTGTTAGACAGAAAACAACCTTACAGAGTTAGTTGTTTGGTAGTCAGTCAATTGCTTAATATGAGTTTTATTGAAATTTTGTTTCCATTGCCCATTTTTCAAATATTACCAACTTTAGACAAAATTTACTAAACATATACACGCATATGCAGAATAAAAATTAACCCAGCTTGTTTCCCGTCGCTTCCACCATCAAAAAAATATTTATTTTATTTATTCACCACTGAGCAAGATTAAAAAACTACTGACGGTTTTGGTCGGATATAGCTTTGTCAAATACGCTAAAATAATTTTTTTTTTAAATTCAAAGGGTAGGTAGATCATAATTGCCCTCAAAATCATGAGAATTTTAACTTTTACGAGACTTACAACAACAACCCGAGAGAAAATTGATATAGTATTCAGCCACATGGGCAAGTTTTGAAGTTTTATCTAATATGCTATAAATGTTAACCGATATGCTATTCAAAAAAAATGTTTCTTAAAAGATCGATTTCAATGTTTGATAAATTTTATAAAGAAGACTGGCTAATTAACTTTTATTGATAATTTTTTTTTCTTAGAAAACTAATAATGTCATATAATATAAATATTTGGTTTTTTTGTTTTAGGTAAGTACAACATCAAAATTATGAATTCGAAAGAGTAAGTTCACTAAATATTTAATTCTTCGAATATATGTATACTAACGTAGACTATATATTATGTAAGATTGTAATCAAACTAAACTTATAAGGTTAGGTTAGTTTATATTGGCTGTCCACGAAAGACACACTTAGGCTATAGAGCCCATTGTGATATCATATATGTGTTTTACTACCTTTCCGCTGATAATTTCATTGATTAGTTCCTCAATTACACAGGCTGAGTGCACGCACCTCCTTCATGCATATGCCATGCGCTACGAAAGCCCATCACAATTATTACCTAATTAAATTAATTTTGTTGCGACGGCGGGAATCTAACTCGGTACTATAAGCATACCGCGGACGGAGTTGGTTACGCCTTAACCAACTGAGCTAATAGGAAACTTATAAAGTTTGATTAATATTTCAGAATTAAAAAAAAAATTAAAACTAGAGGATTTCAAATCTTGCAGACCCAACCAGTGATGTTGTCGATTAATGGTTCTAGCAAGTTTAGCTTGCAAGATTAAGAAAAACAAATATTAAAAGAGACTTTGTTAATTTCTAGGCTAAAAATATCACATCTAGTCGATTGAACTTGTTTTTCAAAAGAATACGAAGAGATTTGCATATTTAGCTTCCAGAAACAGGATAAATAGGAAATTTCAATCTTTCAAATGTCTCCTGTTAAAAATATATCTATTTTCTCTTTCGAAAGCCACAGAACTACTATTTTATGTTTGTGAGGACAAAGGAGTTTTTATTCTATATATAAAAAAAACATCCTAAGCAGAAAACATCGTAATATTAAGCCATTACTTCTTCTATGAAATATTAATAATCCAGGGAATAAAGAATAAATAAAGACCAAATTTCGGAATAACTCTTCGAAAGCTGGATTTTTGCATGAACCTTCTATTTGTGGTTCTAAACAAAATCTCAAAAGTCCTCATCGATTCGAATGCCGCTAAAAAAGGAGCCATAGGTCAGAAAATACAATTTTTTTGCGAATATTTCGTTAACGGCCGCTGTTATCGAGAAAATAGTGGTTATCAAATTTGTACATCAAGAAATTGCCTAAATATACATTATTTTATTTCGTAAGACAAGCAATTTTTAAGAAAGTTCGACTCTAAATGTTGTATTACTTACGAAAAACTAGGCAATGTCGTGATCTACAAATTTGATAGCTACTATTTTTTCGACAACAGTAACCGTTAACGAAATATTCACAAAAAATCGTATTTTGTGACCTTTAATCCCGGATAACTTTTGTAGCGACATTCAGTTCGATGGGGTTTAGAACCACAAATAGAAGCTTTGTGCAAAAATCCAGCTTTCGCAATTTTTCCGTTAAATGCTTATATTCTCTGGATTATAATACGTTATAATAAAAGTGAAAGAAATAGTATTAATAAAATAGCAGTGATATAGTGAAGTAATACTGCATTACCATGGGATCTAAATGTGTGTCAATTTTCGTAAAAATATGACTTTGATGGAAATTCGACGAAAATCTGTGTTATATATGAAGTAAAAATAGAAGCTTTAAAATTTATGAATTTAAACAGAAGAAGGTAGATAAAACCTAAAAATAAATTCTCATTCAACATTTGGGAACAGAACAATACAAAATAACTCACCACTCTTTGTCTTTGTTTGTGTTTTTTTTTTTTTTTTTTTTGTAGGCTTGCCAACCTTAATTACTTTGTTTTAAGTTAATTAATTTGTCTATAAATAAATACACAAATGTAAATTCATACCTCTAAACATTATTATACGTTTTAAATAATAAAGACATAGTCGTATCGCAGCAACATTGCTATCATCGCCCATAATATTATACAAAAGGAGAAAAAAAATAATGTTTAATAGGAAAATGTTGTTGACATTGTCTGCCCATCTGTTCATGAGTGTAGTAGATGTGAAAAATATCTCAAATTACATGAAATTAAATTTACAGAACGTGCTAACAATATTTGGTTTGATATAGCAAGCTGCCATATACACATAATATACACATATATACATAATATTTAAGGTAGTACCTACACGAAAGTGATATTCCAAGAATTTCTCAAAACTCAGAATATAAAATATTTAATTCATAATACACTTGCTGTTAAAATTAGAAGATGATTTACCATGCCATACATGAGATATTAGCAATTAAAAGTGACGCAATTTGTACGTGTACATGGGAGAAGTGTATAAAAATACACAAATTTACAAATATTATATTTATTTACCAATGAATGACGTCCACCATCTCTATGAAAAACTAATATAATGTAGAATACTATATTTAGAAAATATATAAATAAAAATAAAAATTATTTACCATATAGTTTCGATAAAAAACTTAAATAAATAACTCGTTTTAGCGATAATTTTTTTATGGAGAGGATATAATAACTAATGGTAAAGTTATATATCATAGTATGTGTGTGTATACGTATAGAAGATTTGTTAGTGAGGAACTACAGTCTTGTGAAAATAATATATGGTATATGTATAATAGTCATAGCACAGTTAATGCACTGAATGATAGTATTAGTCCAAAACTTTTTGACTGGACGGTCGCGGAGGAACTACCTTAACAACAGTGGGTATGGTATAGAACGAACGAATGGTGGTGTGTCAATGTATGTATGAATTATACGTATAAGGTACAGAATGTATCAGAACATAGAGGGTTATTTGGAAATTAATTGTATCGTTGATATTGTATTAGATTTTGAAATAAGATTTTAGCGTCATAATGTCACAAATATCAAGCATCATCGTCGATAGAAAAAGTAATTTTTTGTTTACAAAAGGTATGTCGCTTAGAGAATCATTTGTCTCGAGCTCATATGGTTTAAGATCAAATAGCATTTTTTTTTGTCAAACCATAGAAATTAAATAAAAAAATTTGTTAAATATTAATAATTTATGTAAAATAATAAATTTTTTCTAATTTTTGACAGTTCAAAGCGTTACTATTTTGATTTTTGAAATGATTTGACAAATATTTAAACAAAAAAACAACAACAACAGCAAATACCAAACAATACCATTTTGATACCTTAGAAACAAACTTATTTTTTTATTAGAATTATTAAAATTGCATGACCAATCGAATACATTCGCTGAGATGCATAGGAAAAGTGGATTAACCTATTCAGAAAAGGGCATAATACCAAAGCGGGGTGAAAATGTAGTTCAAGTTTTTCTGAAATGCTTCTTTTGGCTTAAAATTATCATCTAATTGGTATTTTTATATATTATAATCCATTGCAGAATAGTATTTATCACCCAAACTGTTAACTGGGAGGTAGTTTTGGCTAAGAATTTCACTTTTTTTTATGACGCCTTCCAAAAGTCATATCATTTATGATAAATACTTTGCCGTTTTTATACCAGTAGCAAATTCATAGTGAAATTTTGCAAATAACGGCACGGTTTTCAGAATACGTGACAGAATCCATTTATCTGACATCAGATTCGTAATCAGCGAACAAAAATACCTTTCAGATAACATTATGGGCAGTAAATATTTAGCTTTTGTGCCAAAAAGTAGAATTTCGGGTCGAAAATAGCATGATTTTTGGAATACGTGACAGAATTCGCGTAATCGGAGATCGGATTTGTATTCAGCGACCAAATTTCAAAAAAATTTGGATTACATATGCCCTTGCTGGACACTTTTTCTCGGTTTATTAATTGGACTTAAATAATATTTTTTAAATGTAAATTTAGAATTTTTGGACTGATACATGTTGTAAATACAAAAGTATGGTACTAGTGAGAATTGTTTGTGTTTCATTAAGTCTGTCACGCTTCAGTAAAACTTATCACACAATTTTCACAAGTTTGAATTTAATACCTTTTATCCCAACATCACAATGAACTTACAGTAATATATACCCAATCAACTCATATACATTCATACATTATATTACCTACAGTTTGTTGGTCTCTCTATGTGTATAAGAGTCTTGTCTTTTTCAATTCAGTTACAAAAATATTATCCAAACAAAAAATACGGATAAAATAACAATTATATTTATCTATGATCATGTTTTGCCAATTAATCATAAATACAATTATCTTCAATGTCAAAGAACATTTTCTCAGTTAAGAAACATGGATTTGGTAAAGTAAAATTAATAGTCTTACAGTCGTATAGTGAGTGTATTTCAAGCTTGTGTCATATAAAAATACACTAAGAAGAAGTGATAATAAACAACTGATTAAACTGTTGAAATACCCTGTATAGACATTTCTTTTTATAATTTTGTTAAGTTTATAACACAAAAACATTTATGTATTTATGTAAATTTCCAATTGCTATTGCCAAATGCCGTAAATTGTTCGAAGAATTTTCTATAAAAATTCGTTTTTCAGAATCGACATGCTTCGATACGAACATTAAAACAAAAAAAACCCACCAGTTTTGTGATATGTACAGGTACCTATATACAGGGTGGGCCATTTTAATTTATACATCCAAATATCTCGTTTTGTAGTTAATCAATCAAGAATACCTTAATTAAAAAAGTTGCAGGGCTTGATGGTGGACATCATGTTCTGACACCATTTTGGACTTAGTTATTCGGGTTTTTTTAATTGCCAATTTACATCCTAAACGGCTAGACATAGAATAACGTTTTAAATTAAGTAAAGTTGAGATACTCATTTTAAAAAAACTAACAATTTTTGTTTAAAAATATTTTTTCGAAAAACGTTATCTTTCGGAGAACATGACTTAAAAATGTGTCATTATTATATTTAATTGAAAGAAACACAATAACTACGAAAAATTATTTAGCCAAAAGTTATCAAAGGTAATAGAGGACATTCCTCTGTATACATGAATTTTCTTCGATTAATGACATATTCTTAAGTCACATTTCCTTCAAAAGCTAACGTTTTTCGAAATAATGTTTTAAACAAAAATTGTTAGTTTTTTTATGACGATCAACTTTTCTTAATTTTAAACGTTATTCTATCTCTGAACCGCTTAGGATCTAAATTGACTATTCAAAAAACCCAAAAAACTAGGTTCAATCTGATGCCAGAACATGATGTCCCCCATCAAACTCTGCAACTTTTGTTTAATGTTTTGATTGATTAGCTATAAAATGAGATATGTGTATAAATGAAAATGTCCCACCATGTATGTGTTCTTAACGTAAGATGTATATATTTCAAAATAAAACTGTCAATATAAATAAAACGATGTCTTTAGTTACTTTACAATACACCGCTACCAAAAGCATGATGACAAGCATGCAAGCATTACCAAACATATACATTATGTTTGTAAACTACAAAGTTAACTGTGTGTCGTATGCAGTTAGTGTAGACAAACACATACGTTACACATAGAATTGAAGAATGCCCCAAGGATTTACTAAGTTTCTGCAATGTTATATAGGCTGTTTCTTAAGGCATGCGATCAACTTCAAAGGGTGACGGTTGCGCTTAATTTATGACGTGATTATTCAGGATATAATAATTATGAATTGAATGAACCAATTTTGATTTTTTTTGTTTCGTTTGAAGGGCAATTTAATGTAGAGTAATTATAGCTATGTTTCAAGTTCGAGTTTAGAATTCCGTAACCGAAACAACTTAGAAATAGGCGTTGGTCTTCAAAACCGGTCCGGTTTGGAGAAGGTTTTAAGAAAAAAGGTAATTTAATAAAGAGTGTTCTTAGATATGTTTCAAGTGTGAACTAAGGGTTCCGTATTCGACAAATTTGTCAGAGGTTTTAATAATTTTACTTGTCTACTTTTAAGTTCAACTAGTTATTAAAGCATGTTTTTGCTTTTAAAACCGTTAGTTATTTTGAATTATCTAAACCTTTTATAATATTCCTTTTTTGGCAATTTGACAATGGTTATACATTTATGGTTATACTAGAATAATATTTACTTGAAGTTATTGGTGAATGAAGATACATCATTGTATATTCTCATCGCACATATGGAATCGTTGCGAAATATGCAAACATTTGAGTAACATTTATTTAAAATAAAATAAGTAAACAAACCGACATTCACTCACTAACAGAAGGGGTTGACTCGAAAAATTTTAAACTTATCAAATTTTGTTTATTTACACAGATAAACAAACAAATTTTTCTATGCCATTATATTTCCTTAAGGTGGTACGAGTACCAAGTATATTATATTTCCAAGTTATATAATTATACCAAGTATAATTAGATTTGTGGAATAGATATTCTTGCCGAAAATATTATTTTTGGATTAATTAAAAAGGCTGAGTTAAATTAATTGAAAAATACATTTAGCAGATTCAACAACTAAGAAAATGGGGAAATCGCCCAGAAAATAATAATTAGTAATGTATAATTATACTACATTGGCAGGGAGCATAGTAGGTGTAGGGTACGGTCAAATCGATCTCAGCGCTGTTATAAAATATTCAATAAATCAAGCGTTTTATTGAAAATATGACAATTTCAAATGTTAACATGTAAATGGTATAGTAAATATTATAGTTATTGAAAAATAACAAATAATTAAACTTGGAAATTGTAAATACATTTGACGAAATTGCATTATTATTATTTTTTAAATGTGAATTAACATAATTATTTATTTAAATTTGTTTGAAAATATTATTAAATTTTAAAAACATACGTACAATCCAAAGGCTTATATGTCCATCTATACAATTATTTTAATAAATAGCGTGCCATTACTAACTATTTTCATTGAATTAACAACCAAAAAGCATTATTAATACTATGGAATCAGGACGATGCCTATCTTTAGGGGTCCGGTTGTACCCATCAAGGCATATTTTTTCTGATTTGGTATATTAAATGAATTTATAAAACAGGGCCTACAGTTCGGAAATAATATTTGGGGTGATTGAATAACAAATTTTAAAAAAAGCGTTGACCAAATACATAATAAAACATCCACAAAACAATTGTCAGTTGAATATTGTGTATAAACAATTCTGATGATAATATACAATACATTTAATAAAAAAAAACTTTTCCGAGAGGTTTTTTTTTGTTAAATAAATAAAAAGCACTTTATAATAAAATATATGGGCTTAATTGTTGTACCTTGGTGGCAATGTTCCTCGAATCAATCTTAAGTTTTTTGAACCAATAGGAAATCAAAAGAAAGATTCGCTTTCTTTTGATTTCCATGTGCTTCATTTAAAACTAAAATACAAATAATATTATTAAATAGAAAAACGTATTGCTGACTTTTAATGTTCACAGCTAGTGCTTTTAGTGCTTTTAAGGTGGGTATATTGTAATGTTTAATGTATTAAGAAATATAATAGTGTAAATAATAGCCATGAATTAAATCACAATAGAACGGTAGATACTTTATTACAGCGCTTACCTTGCGAAAACGTTTTATCAAATAAAAGTTGAAGTACTAAAAAAATGTATCTGACAAGAAAGGAGTGATTCTCAAATCCCACTGGAAATGCTACGGCATGAGGTGATTGACTTCATACTTCACCTGTCTCATTCTACAGAGATCACTGCTTATTTATATGGTTTTCTTAATTTGACAGTTATTTTGTACATTATTATATCTCAGCATGACCTGTAACCTGGGTAATAATTAGTTGAAACTGTTACTGTTACTGTTAAGACTGTTCTATACACATTTTTTATTGGCATCAAGCTTTATAATTTTTTAAAAAAGTATTTTATTTATTCATTGATAAAAATTTAAAAAAGAAGAAAAAAGTGATTTTCCAGGTGAGCCTGGAAAGCCAGATGGCTTTCTGTTGATGGACTCCTGTTAATTTTTCTAATTTTCATAATGCACACACAGGTACTTTTTCATATTCCACTGTACCTGAATGCGAACAATGAAAACTGGGAAAATTAACAGGAGTTTCAAAAAAAAAACCACAGCAGGTAGAAAATGAATTTCTATAACATATCCAAATTTCAAATCGATAGAGGCAAGAGTATGATCGCAGTGCTTGATATTCAATTGTAACTTTAACCATTCTTATCTAGAAAACCGCTTTTCTGTATAAATTATTGTTCAATAACATTTTTCATAAACATTTTCAAAGTTTCAATAACATGCCTGCTATTTCCTTAAATCAGGTTCATAGATGACTTGGTTTAAGTAAACTGGAAAGACATATATTGAAGGGAGCACTCCTGGACACAATTGAGGGAGAAACGACCCATAAAAAAGCCATGGTCTTGTGACATGTCTTATGTATTAAAAAATATAGATAAAATTTCATCGATAACTGTTTTATATTAAATTCTCAAAAATATACATTATATGAAGGAAAATTAATGGCGATAATAACTATTTTTGCTCCAAGGTACAGCACTCTCCTATAAATACATAAAAACAAATGGAACCAAACAACCACCAACAAACTAACTTTATAATGTAAAAAGTACCAACAAATTCGAGAAAAAACATTTTATCAAAATTGTATTCGATAGAGATGGATACTAAAACTTATTCAGTACCTATTTAATGTATGTATTTATTTGTATATTTACTTTTGTCATACTCGAAACTAAAATAAAATAAAATACAATTTCAATTGTGTACAAACATACTATAATGGTATTTTGTAATTGTTCAGAAATATACTTTTTTTTTTTAAACCTATAACACAGAACACAATGGCAATTTCATTTTGTCATTCGATAACTGGTAGTGTAAGTATAAAATTGTTTTAGTCAGTCTACAAATGACTTCCAATTTTTCATCAATAAAGTTATATTTCCCGCTTATTTGTCAAAATCAATATTCTGCAAAAAAAAAAAAAAAAACTGTTTAAAAATTTGTTGTTGTTATATAAAAAGTATACTAAGTGAATTTTCAACCCTCCTGCTTAGTTTGAAGGATTTTTGGAGGTATGCAAAGCCTGGAAAACGGCTTAAAAACATAATTTTGCTGTATATGTTTTATATAGAGGATAAAAGAGGGGCTGAGAAGTTGCCTTTCTCAAAGGCACGCCTTTGACACTAAATAAACTCATATACACAGTTTTCAACCATTTTCAGGTGTTTTAAAGCAGGTTTTCTTCTGAGAATACTCTCCGAGATGAAAAAATGAACCGTGATTTAATAACATCGATTTTTCCAATCAAACACTGTTAGAAATTTAAAAAATCATATAATTTATGCTCTAAGGGTTTCTCAACACATTTTCAACCCTCTCCGTTGACCTTT
Organism: Chrysoperla carnea; assembly: GCF_905475395.1. Lineage (NCBI taxonomy): Eukaryota > Metazoa > Arthropoda > Insecta > Neuroptera > Chrysopidae > Chrysoperla > Chrysoperla carnea. Next base: position 52,709,449 of record NC_058340.1, on the reverse strand, counting down.
AATACAGTGAATAAATCTTCGGAAAAATATGACTAATGAGGACAAATTAAAAACAAACATAAAAGTTTTACCAGATACAACGCTTAAAATTTCCGAGAGAAGTCTGTTTCTACCATGGATTGGTATGGAAAATAAGTATATTATCAATTCGTCGGTTTCTTAAAGTAATTTCTCAGAAAATGAATCCTTCATTCACACACTTGAGAATTCTGTTCAAAATTTTATTTATAAATTCTGTTAGAACTTGAGAAAACTAGATGAAAATTATACACCATTGTATTTGAAATATTGATGTCTGAAAATTTAGGGAAAATCAGTTATGAAAGAAATACCACACAAATACATGCAATTTCATCACTTTAAATGAATTTTATGGGAAAACGAGTGCCGTTTGCTAAAATTTCCTTTTCGAAAAATATTTGTAGCTCTCTTAAGTAATGAATATTAATTTTACAAAGTCTTGAGAAAATAAGCCTTTCAACAGCTCAAAGCAAACTTAAACAGCCTAAATCTTCAATTTAAAAACCATAGGGGGTATTAAAAAATTTAGCTGCTTATAAAGAGCATTAATGAAAATGTATATACACAATTCAAAGATTTTCCTAAGAAAACGAGCTTTTTTGCCACTCTTGAAGAACGCCCTTAAGCACTTCATCATGAAGTCAAAGAATACAAATAACTCATTTTTAACTACAGCGTTTTTCAACAAGATGAAAGCACTATTATGGTAATACGTTTTTTATAAATATCTATTGTTTTATACCCAATATTTATTATAGTCTATAATTTCAGATTAAATATGGCTCCTCAATGACTTTAGAAGAGAGAAAGAAGGTATTACCTACGTTAAAAATGCAAAAGGAAGCTTCTTTACATGCAGGTTTATTGTGATCTACCCCACAAAGTTTCATAAATTTTAAATTTTAGATTCTTCTTTCGATTTTATATTTTTGAGTTTGCGAAAGTAGCTGAAAGAAACAATATCTAAACCTTCAAAGTGGTTGTTAAATCGATTAATTCAAGTCAATATAAAAAATATAAATCAATGATCTAGAAGCTAAAGCAAATCCCGAGTAACGCCTGGTAACACAGCTATTTTTTTCATAAGAAATTCCTCTACGCTTAATAAAAAGGTCTTATGAGATTTCACAGATTTTTTCATCAAAAATAATATAAAAATACCATCACTAAACTTTTATCAGTAACATATGGTGTTCATTCAATTCAATTCATGATGGTATATAGTATACAGCAGAACTCTTGATGCATAAAGATGGATACATGCTTGATCGATTTTGTTATACGATATAGTGATGATTAATTTGATTTAAATTGAATTTTCATTGAGAAAATTGATTTTATTAGATTAAGATGTCAATTGTGTGAATAAGCGCATTCATAATATATAATTTAAAAATATATACCATACTATTAAATCACACCACAGTCAGTCGGTTGGAATATTGTATAGTATACATAAAAAAGTATCTTCAATTTATATTTTACGGAATTTACTTTTATATATTTTGTATACTCATAACGAATCCAATCGCTTTACAAAAAGTGTTTAATTTAAGAAATACCGGTGAACAAATTACTACAAAATTGTAAAGTGAAGAAAAAAATCTACATAACAGTACCATAGTGATATTATTATAGTGGCCATAAACTTATTAAATATTGAAAACCTAGCAATTTAAAGAGAGGCCAAGTATAGTTTAATTAATATTTTGTTTGTAATAATAATAATAACAAAACGAACATAGTTTCGAAGGAAGAGGAAAACATACTAAATATCTTGATCTCTTACAAGAACTACGACACCTACATCCTGGCTACTCTGTCAAAATGGTTTTTCCCATTATCGATTGCCTTGGCGGAATTCGTCTCACTCTCGGGACGAATCTTTCTCAAATTTCAATCTGTAGGTCTCATCTTCGTCACCCTATTTTTTTCTTTATTTTTCTTTAATGGGTTGCACATTGCTGCGGGGCAGGGACGAAGCCTGTTCGACCAAGACATCAGACAGACTAACATACCCCCGACTCGGAAGACAGACATACCAACGGACGTCGCGTGGATTGACGGACGTACAGACGACACGACCACAAGTCCGTGAACTTCCTTCAAAAGACGTAGCTGCCTTGTGAAGATTTATATCTCTCAAGGAGATTGGTGGCTTAGTGGTTCCAAACCCTGTATCCTCTTAGGATACAGGATGTCACTATATCCTTTTCAAGAAGTCACTAAGTAGAACAAATACATTGTTATTCTTAACACAACTGTCATTCATTTAAATATTTAAATGTCACAATAATAAAGAATTTGGAAATAAAAAAACCTGATTTTCTTGAAAATTTTGATAAAAAATGTTTAATAAAAAATAACGATCGCTCTAAAGGTATTTTATAGAAATTGACCTCCAAATACTATACTTTTCATTATAGGAAAATATTTGTTCGGTTCGTTACTAATGAATATCGGTTGTATGATTTAAAGCCTAAGAAAACTACCCATTATTGTTACATAAAAAAAACATCACTTTAAAGACACATCAATATAAGGTTTGTATGTTAGAAATGCAAAATTAAACAGCTCAAATCAGCTCAAATTGTAAAGGGTGTTAAAAATTTTACTTGTAAACTTGCTTATATGTACCATTGAAAGATGTTCCCAAGAAAACATGATTATTTCTTGTCCAACTCGTATATTTCATTTAATAAATGAGTATCGTTTCATTGTATAATATTTAAATAATGGCCTATTATAAATGGTATTTTAATGAATTTTAAAGAAAGCAAAATGTACAATTTAACGAACTCTACAATAATAAATAACCAAATGTTACATATTAAAAAGAAAATTTTACCCCAGATTATTCTTGGTTCATTTATGGGAATATTTTATGTAGGTTCTTCATTGTGTTGAAGAATGTTAAAATTTTTAACATTTAAAAGAAAATGGATATAATTCTTGTCCTTTTTTCCTATGATAAGAAGAAGGGTAATATCTTACATAATACCTTACGATGTGGGTAAATAAAAGTAACGTGAAGAGTGAGTAAGTTCATGTGAGTACACCTTATGGCCTACTCATTCAACTTCGCAGGTGATGATAATAACTTTTCATAACTAGCTATTGCTCTGCAATTTAATTACTACGCAAGAGGCAGGTACTGAAACTAATATCCGGTACTTGGAAAAGGATTTTTTTTTGTTATACAAATTCATAAAATCAATTATCATAAATATTTCTGCAAATAGTAGATTTACAGAAAAAATGAAGAGAAAATTATTTTTTAAATGATTTTCTGCAACTGCACAAATTATCAAAATTTACAGTTTCACACGCCCACTTCCTAGGAGCCGTTCTTGGCAGTCTTTTCAGCACATATCGGTATTATTACACAATGATATCAATATAAAGATAATTTTAACACATTTTCCTGATCAAAAATTGTAAAATATGCAAAAATTTCGATATGGATGTTTGGACCGATTATAGGAATTTACCTATACTGGGAAGTTGAGTGTTATCCCATGCTAGTAAAAATATATATTTGTAAACTAGTAAAGTCAGCGCCAATTACATCTGGAATAAACAAATATTGAGTAAAGGATAAGAATTATATAAATTGGATGTTTTTTTCAACTTTGTGCTTCACCGGGTAATAGACAGGAAAGAAGGCTTCAAACCGGAAGTGTATTTTTTAAATATGAATCTTATTTTTGTATTAAATAATTTAATTTTATCCTTTATTTTATTATTTTCTTTTAATTTTTTATCTAGGTAAACATGGTATGATTATCCCAAACGTTTTACAGGATATAGTTTAAATCTAGTTTTATTATTTCAATTTCTTAAAAGTATTATTAGAATACATATTCTGGGAGCTTCACTTAAAATTACTAAGTATATATCCATTCAATATTTAGTTTTTGTTATTTATCACATCATAATTTATTTAATACATGATATATATCTTATTAAAATTATTATTTCATAAACATAAGACATGCAATTTTCCAATAAAACTGTTACGGCACACCTTAACGTTTTCACAATAAAATTAATGAAATTATGAAACTATTGTTTCTATTTTATAACATCTACATCAATTTATGAAAGTTCGAAATGCAATCAATTTTAATTTATTATAATAGTTGTAATTAACTAATTGATTGACATCAACTTTGGTTTTCATTAAATAGGTTAGTTTTCAGCCAAATTAAATGTTTATAAATAATTTTGTTTGTATCTCATATAAGTTTTTAGGAGAGAAAATGGATGTAGCATGTAGAACAATAGTCAATACAGGTAATGGGTATAATGACAAATTTACATAAATTCTTTTCTTATTTCTTGAATAATTTTTAAAATTTTTCCGGTTTATTTTGAATAGTTTTCAATTGATTTATTTTTGCATTAACTTTTTACTTTTTTGACAGTATTTTACCAAAAAATCTGTCACAAAATAGAGTTATGGTCTGCACTAATATAGAGTTATAGTCATATTCAAAACATATATTTTAATTGCTTACTTAATCTTTGTATTATTGATTTAAAAAAAATATAGCCACCCCTGCTAAGCTTAATTATAGAATAAAATTGTCTTTGTCAGATAGAATAAGTACTTTCTTTCTGCACTGTTTTCCGTGCGAAAATAGCTAATCAAAGACTACGTACACTAAATTTGCTATTAAAGTTCGACAAGTAAGCTGTTTGCTATTGGACTGAAAATAGTGCAAGATGGAAAAATAGGTTTTAATCATGCATTCGTAAAGAAAAATACCATAGTATAGATATATATTATTTGCTTACACGTTAAAGTACTTAAATCGATCGTATTTACATCTCCACTCTAGTGTGCAATTCAGAATTGACCGCAACTCTGTGTGTTATATGTGTTATATACAGGGTGGGTCATTTTATTCTATACACTATACACCATATCTCCTATTATAGTCAACCAATAAAAATTAACCTAAACAGAAGTTGCAGAGTTGGATGGGAGAAATCATGATTTAACATCAGATTGGACCGTGTTCTTTGAGTTTCTTTAATAGTCAATTTAGATTCTAAACGGTGAGATATAGAATAAAACTTTAAATTAGAAAGTTGATTCTCATAAAAAAAAACGTTAGCTTTTGGAGGAAAAGCAACATAAAAATTTGTCATTATTACATTTAATCGAAAAAGAACATGCCAACTACGGAAAAATGCCATGTTTTTGACCTACATATTTCCATGTATTTGATCTATAAATGCATTAATGACATATTTTTAAATTGCATTTCTTCCGAAAGCTACCGGTTTTCCAAAAAATGATTTAAACAAAAATTGCTAATTTTAATTAAAGACTTTTTAATTTAAAGTATTATTCTATTTCTTACCGTTTATGATTTTAATTGGCTATTGAAGAAACCTGAAGAACTACGCCCAATCTGATGTTGGAACATGATGTAGTACCTCATCAAATTCTGCAACTTGTTATTTTATTATTGGTTAACTACAGAACGAGATATCTAGGTGCTTAGATTATAATGACAATATTTGTATACTAATAAAGTTTTTGTGAAAGTAAACATGATCAATGAACAGCACTTTTCCAAATCCAAAACGAAAATTTTTCTTATTCACAAAGCCATTTAACAAAACATGAATATTATCGAATTTTTCATAAAATAATGGATCTGCTTAAAGATAGGAATTATTAGTTTTGAATTAATAAAATACTCATATGCATCTCTACAGCAAGCCTGTTCGTGAACCACATTTAGCTTCCCGATCAACATTTCGCGATGGGATGTATGATATTGACTTTTAATTGGATTGTATGTTTGAAAATAGTCTTTTTTTGTTACCTAGGACAGGAACGGAATGAATTAATTTTAAAATAAAAATGCCATAAAATAAAAATTACATTGATATCTTATACTGTATTATTTTATTCTAAATAAAAAAAAATATAATTATTACTCTTATTTGATCACCTTATACAGTTTCGTTATAAATTAAAATTGCTAATTGATTTCAATGACTACTTTCAATGACTTTCAATTTAATGACTACACGAATTGTGTACACATTGCTGAGAATTACAATAATAAATTAGACAACTCATCTGAAATAATCCAAGTGAAGAACTATTCTACCATTTTCTATATTGTAATCGAAAGAATAATAGATGAATAATTTTTATTTATTTTCAAGTTTGAAGGGAGAGACAACAAGAATAATTATTTTTACCATCATCTCGTCTTTTGTGTGAGACTATATATATATTTTTTTTTATTTTTCAGTAGATTAAGAAGCGTGATCATAACGAAAAAGAAAAATAGAAAATATATAAGTAGTTTATGGTATTAGATTACGTTTTAGATATAGAGATATTATTATTATTATATTTCGAATATCGTAGATATACAATATCGTAGGTACTTGTACGATATTGATTATTATTATTGAATGAGATGTTTTCTTCTGTAAATAATAAAGGAATTTCATTAAATGGTTTACGTGCTTTTTATAATATAATAATAATTTTATATGAAGAACGTAGATATTGATTATGGATAATAATCTTACGATATCACAATAGCTATGATAAAGATAGTCCAATCATTTTAGGACTTTAGTCTTAAATAAATATGGTTCATTGAAGAAAACTGGTTTTTTACAAGATTTTTTTTATTGACTAGTCTTCTGTATTTTGCATGTGTGTTTATGCGATACAAATTTTGTATTTGAAAAATAGGAAAATGTTGGCAAATTTAAACGCTGTAAAACTGTTTTAAAACCAAATTGCCTTTTTTTTCTATCTAATATTTCGTAGGAAATTGTGGAGTTTTTGGATCTCTCGGTTTATCGTTTGCAAATGTTGTAGTAAAATTGGATGAAATTCTCTTATTTCTGTGTATAATGGTTTGAAATGCATGCACTACTGTGAGTTCTAAGCACAGATTGGAGGAGTAAATCTATTTAGGATGTACAAATCATTACATTGCTCTGTGGTATGTGATATTCGAAATCTAGCTAGACCTTCTGCAAATCTGCGATCATCTTGAGTGGGATGTTTCCCATTCACTACATATATTTTTTATTTTCCTCAATTTTCTTTATTGCTTAACTTATCTTTATCAATCCTCAAAAAAGAAAAAATAGAAGTGTCGTGGGACACCCGATAGGAACTATATTCCTTTCGTACCTTGGTACATTATAAATTTAACGCTTATTTTTTTTTATTTACAAGACATTTTTCTGAAAATTTAAGGGATCAATTTCTTGTTTGATTCTTTAAAGAATTTAATTTTATGGCTACTTTTAGTTTTTAATGTATGAATTAATTGTAGTATTATTTTAAAAAAGACACACCTCTGATTTAATAGTCAATCCAATATGTGCGTACATTACGTTTAGTTTAATAGGCTATTTATTATTACCTGACATGAAAATTTCGTTGTACTTATTTTCAATTATCTCTGTTACCTTAAACTTCTGATAACTTAAAATGATGTTCTTAAAATTCATGGCAAGCTGAATTGATTGAAAAAGTTTTAGTTTTTTGGTAACCTACATAACTTGGTAACCTCGGTTTTTAGTGTCTTTCTTTTTTTTTTTTGAAATTTGTTTGTTTTTACCTCCCAATCAGCAAACAAATCAGAACGGTAGCGTGCGATCAGGAACATAGTTCCAATAGTTCTGTAAATCATGTAAATTACGATTTATAATGGGCTCACACTCTAATACTTGTAACTCACAAATAACATTTGTTTTTTCTGTTAAATTAACTACCATTAAAAGTGATTATTCTATAATTACTCTACAAAAAGACGTAGTTAATAAAAAAAAGAACACATTTGTTCTTATTAACCTTATCAAATGACACAAACACACAATTATAACAATAATAATAATTATGTTACTACTACAACACTAAATCCAATTAGTATATTTTACGTAATTTATAACAAGTTCTTGAAGAGAACAAACACAAAGAGTAAAATTAATGTTTAACACTTAATACAAAATCACCTTAATGACAAACAAGTTTTATTTATAATATAGGTAAGGGAAGGTGTAGTACTGAGAATCGAAAGTATTCTGATAATCGAAAGTGAGAATCGAATAGTAGTACTGAGAATCGAAAGGACCTCGCATATTAAATAGGAAAATTGGCTTCTGTTAAACTTTTTCTAACCCATCCTTAAATGTTCTTTGGATCATTTTGATAAACAGCTTTCGCGGACACAAAAATTTTTAACGAGTAGTTTTTGAGCTACAGGTTATACAACTGTAATGTAGGTATGTGTAGCTTTGATTGCCCTTAGCTCGCAAATTACCCGTTAAAAATTTAGTGCCCGTGAAAGCTTTTGATCAGACCGATCCGAAGAACATTTAAGGGGTGGTTTGAAAAAGTTTCACAGAAACCTATTTTCATAGTCATATACTAAAACTATAATATAATAGTAGCTTTGATCACCCGAGAAAAACTACTTGTAAAAATAAACGTAGCTCGAAAGCTACTTGTTAAAATTTTTTGTTCATGTAAAGGTTACAATTTACTTTAGGAAACAGCATCATAAAACGTGTGTAATAAAACATTGAAAACTCGGATTATCTTAGAAGTATTCACTGAGCGTCTCGCAACAGCTTCAATTGATGTTTTTAATTACTCGGGGTAGATAAGATTTTTTTTCTCACTTATGTTTCACATGATCGGAACCACAAAATAATATTTATTTTCGTCAATAAAGATTTTTTGCAAAAATACGCATTACAATTTTCAAATGCTTATATCTCGAAGACGGTAAGGTTAAGTAAAAAATGTCAAGAATAAAAAAAATGCGGAAAATTGTTCATAATATAAAATACAATAGTTTTTTTTTTAATTGTTAAATAAAGAGAATGTGGTTTCAGAAAGTAGGATACTTCTGTCCCACCCTATGGTGGTAAATCGAAATTGCACAAGTTCACATTAATATAAGTTTCTTAGTACATTTAGACAAACATTTGCCACCGGCTCCCATAAAAAACCACTGGCGAGGGGTTGATTCCTTGGTCAAACTCACTCTCAAATTCTCATATAATTCCACTTTTCAACAAGAATACTGTCTATTAAATATATATCCAGGAACTACAGAAGGTTCAAGGTACATTTAACTACAGGTACTACATTTTACCATACTACTTAATTTATATAATAGGTTTAAACGTCACAATTTTATGAGATATTATCGAACAAATGAATGGATAGTTAGTGGCTTTTTATATGAATTTGTCTTATTTAACCTTTTTCAATGGTTAAACAATTATAGAAGAACATGTGTTTTTTGATTATTTCAATGAGCCTATCATTTTTAATATTTATGCGTCTATAAGATATGATTAATAAAAATGAGGAATTTTATTAAATAATATTTCTCTATAGATGAAGTACCGCATAGCTTTGGAAACATAAAATGTTATAATAAATCTACTTTGACGTATTGTAGACCATAAATCGAATAATAAATTTTTTTGATATTGACCCAAATCGTTTATAATCTCTTAAACATATTTACAACGTTAATACATTTACAATAACATTAATTGTAAATCGTCCCAAATTTTTAAATATCTGAGATCAGATTTGTATCGTTATATACAAAATTTAAAAGGTTTATAGTAAAGATTCCGTTCTTTGACTAAAAATAAGAATCTTTAAAAAACTAAAAATAAATATAAAAAAACGCATTAATTAAACGTAGTGTATTTTAATATATACTTTACATTTCCCAAGATAACGAATGGAAAGATGTTGTGATTTCCATAAATGCTATGAATTCTCCCATTGCAACAACATTTTAGATCGTTTATATACCTGAAAATAAATTAGAACAGTTTCTTAAACAAAAAATAATGTATCTTTCGGAGAATAGTAGAACGCCTTGCATCATGCATATGTTATTACTATGTGGGAACTTCGATGAAATAACATGTTTTATTGTTGGTAAAAATAATTTTTTCCAGTCTTTATATATTTTGCTAACTTCTAGATATTTTCAAAAACCCAACTTCATTTTTCTGCTCACGTAGTGGGAATTTTTCCCCTGAAGTGATTTAAAAAAAAGATTGTCAGTCAAGGAGACTGTCGGCGGAAATGAAAACTTAAAACTTTGGGATAACTGACCTTGGAGCTGGCTTTTGGCCTGGCTGGAGCCTTCGGCAGTGGACCTTGCGTATAGCTCTAATAAATACCTATTCACAATACATTAATAATAATAAATAATACTTCAATAATATTCAAATAGCTGTTCACAATTTTACATAAATATGGTGGGAGCGCAAATAAATACATTTGAATAGTAAGATGCTATGT